>NC_041383.1:303067744-303086041 GCF_002162155.2 Triticum dicoccoides | reverse complement strand
GGGGGGGTTAAATAAAGATGACCCTCGGGCTTCGGAAACCCAAGGGAAAGAGGCTTAGGTAGGCAAATGGTAAAACCAAGGTTGGGCCTTGCTGGAGAAGTTTTATTCAAAGCGAGCTGTCAAGGGGATCCCATAAATCACCCGACCACGTAAGGAACGCAAAATCAAGGAACATAACACCGGTATGACGGAAACTAGGGAGGCAAGAGTGGAACAAAACACCAGGCATAAGGCCGAGTCTTCAACCCTTTACCAAGTATATAGATGCTTTAATTAAATAAGAGATATTGTGTTATCCCAACATAATCCTGTCCATCATGGAGCAATCTTCAACTTCACCTGCAACTAGCAACGCTATAAGAGGGGCTGAGCAAAGCGGTAACATAGCCAAGCAACGGTTTGCTAGGAAGGGTGAGAATGTTGGAGGCTGACATGGCAATTTCAGAGGCTTGAAGAGCAAGTGATAGGTAGCATAGCATAGCGATAGAACGAAGCAACTAGCATAGAAATGATAGTAGTGAGATCCAAGGTGAAGGTCATCTTGCCTGAAATCCCGCTAGGAAGAAGAACGAGTCCATGAAGGAGACGAATGGGAGTAGTCGAACGAATCCTCACAATCGCAACATTACCGGAACTAAGAAGCAACACCGGAAAGAAACAAACAACATGGTAAACACACAAGCATAAACATGGCATGATGCACAAATAAGTATGATGCATGTCCGGTTTAAAGAGGCATGGCATGGCAAAGTGCAACAAACAATACTACAAGTTGAGTGGAGCTCAATATGCAACGAGTTGCATATTGACGAAACACCACATTCGAGTTATTTAGTTCGCTCTCGTTTATGTACACAACATTATTAAATGTTTTTAAACATAGCAAGAGGTGAATGAAGAGAAAACTACCTATCTTGGCAAGTTTAAATGAGCCTGGAAACACCAAACACCAATTCCGGAAAATCCTCATAGGCAATTTATGAATTTGCTACTTTTCTACCCTAAACCATATTTTAATGTTGTTAAATAGTAAAACAAAGTGCACCAATTTAATCTATGCATTTTTCTACCCCATTTACATAAAAAGTTTATTAAAATTGGAACTACAATTATTTAGTTATGAAATAAATCATTTTGACATGGCATTTAAGCAAAATTAAACAAACAACAAGTTTAAACATTTTAAACATGGATGAAAGTTGCATATTATGAAACTAGATAAAAATCTAAGCATTTTCCATATATGAAGTATTTTAGTCCGATGCAGGTTAATGAGTTATTATATGCATGAAGACTAGGACTTTTCTGTAAAACAGCAGTCTCTGGATAAATAGAAAAATCGCATAACTGAAAAAAAAACATGAACGGGCCGAATCTGCACTTGGGTCAACAGTGGAAGGGGGGCGCAGCGGTGGCTCACCATGGGCAGAGGCCCAATCAATGGAGAGGGAGGCTGGAAGGGGCGCTGGGCCTTGGTCAACGCTCTCAAGACCGAGCGCAGCTGCTCGATCTCCAGGTGCGCGGGACGAGCAGAGCTCCTACTCAATGAAGGGGAAGCAGATGCCACGGCAGGGCTGGCAAGGCAAGGGACGACGGCAGCGATGGCTTGGGCGCAGGCAGGCGGAAGCAGAGCTCGGCTGCGAGACTTGGCACTGGTGTGAGGGGGCTCGGGGGGAGGCGCCTGGTCATCAGCTGGGGCGACGGCCTCGAGAACGGGCTCTGGGATCGATCTCCTGGAACAAGAGACGGCGGGGTCAGGAGCATCAGACGCAGAGTGAGAGAGAGGGAAGGGAAGGAGGCGCGATGACCTGATGCTTCTACTGCCGGCGAAGGCGAGCTCCTGCTGATGAGGTCGCTGGCCGACGACAGGGTTGACGGAGACGCCTGGGTACGAGGGATTCTGGCACGGGGTCGACTACTGCTGGCACTGGGGTGCTTGGGGTTGCTGTTGCTGCGGGCTCGAGGAGAAACAGAGGAGGCCGCGACACGAGGTGGAACGGCGCTGGTTTCCGGCGATGAGGCGGCTCCTCAGCGGCGCGGGGTCTGGAGGAGCTCGGGGTGGCCTCCAGCCAAGCAGATGGGCGTGCATGGGCGGGAAGGAGCAGAGGCGAAGGCTCCGTCTGATCCAGAGAGCGAGGGAGGCTGCGGCTTTGCTGTGGTTGGATGGTGGCGGAAATCAAGGGAATTGGTCGGGGAGGATTTAGATTGGGAAGAGATGGAGGCTGGTTGGTTGGGATGGATCCCGAGGGAGAAAGGTGAGTAGGTGGCGACGATGGGTGAGGGGATGGATGGATTGGACAGGCTAGTTAGGGTTTCATCTAAATATATAGTAAGAGGATTTTGGTTGGGGCTGATCTAGCCCCTCCGATCACAATCGGACGGTTGAGAAATAAATAGGTAGGGGGTCCAAATAAGAAAACGGAGATGTTTTATAGATGTTTGGGGATGATCCAGACTCATCGCTCACGACATCCATGTTCGAGTTTGGGGGAGTTTCGGACACGCACGCGAGGGGTCTGAGTAAAGCGTAGAGAGGGTCAAACGGTCAGACAAGAGGGAATCAAAAACCCGGTCGGTCTCGGAACGGTCAACAAATGCAACAGGGAGAAGCGAGGAGCGGCAACTACGAGCGGATGCAAGTTTTCAGAAAACAATGCCGATGCAATGCGAATGATGACATGAGATGAAATGCATGACATGAACAAAATGCAAAACAAAAGACAAAAACGCAACCACGAAGGAGATAGTATATCACATAGCCGAAAATGGCAAGAGTTGGAGTTACAAATATGGAAAGTTACATCCGGGGCGTTACAACACTCCACCACTACAAAAGGATCTCGTCCCGAGATCTAGGATGGCACCAGAGGGAAACGGAAGAGGAAGAGAAGAGGTAAAACTAAGTTGCTTCTTCGACAAACGAGTGAAACCACAAACCTTGAGAGGTTGAACAAATTGAAAGAAACAAAACAACGGAGATGACCAAGAATGCAAACAGGCCGTTGGACAAGAGGAACAAGGAACATTACGAGAACTTGAAGGTTGCAAAGACATGAATCAAGAGTTTAACGGACAAGATAGAATTTGAAACCACTCTGGTCAAAACAAGATAAACAAGGAACAAGACAAGATCAAATTTGGACAACACTCCGGTTGAAAAGAGATGCAAGACTTGATAAGATGAAAAGAACTTGAATGAGAACACAACACTCCGGTTAACTGGATAAGCAAGAAAATAACATGATATTCACAATTCAAGATGATGAGTCGAAGAGAGTAACATCACAATGCCTCAGGAACTAAAGAATAGAAGGTAGATTTCTCGGATAAAGGGACGGAGAAGAAAATGACAACTTGTACCACAAATGAGCTTGGAAAGCATACTTGCAAAGAAGGATTGAACGGAGTTGTTGGAAATCAACAATGAAAAGCACAAGCTTGTCGTGGGCTTATGGAAAACATCTCCAGACTATGAGGTGACATTCTGCCACTAACGAAAACAATTGCTTGCTTTGAGATCAACGAAGAGATGAAAACTTCTTCCACCAAGAGGATAAACAGCAAGCTTGGGTCATGCATAATCACCACAAATAGCAACAACCCTTGAGGAAAGGCTTTAGGTGAAATCTGACACAAGATAACTCCAATGAAGAAGTTGATTGGTCGAAAAGATCTCTTGAACGAAGAGAATATGATGGATTTAAATATCTCATTCCTGACAACCTATGAATCATGAAACACGAGGAGAAATTGTCAAGAGTGACATAACACCATCACAAGAGATACGGTAGAAAGAATTGCACTTTGGAATGTAAGATGAAGAATGCTTGAACTCCTCAAAATAAGACATGTGTTGAATACCATGTTTATTTCAGAGTAAAGCTTGGTGGCTCTTAACTTCAAGAGAAATCTTGAAGAACAAATCAAGAATGAAAGGAATCCTTGACAAACCATCATGTAGAGCCTCCATGAAGAACTCCGGTAATAAAAGAATGATCAAACGAAAGGAAAGTTAAAAACACAAGGTGAAGCCTTGCGATGATTTAGATGGAGCTTCGCGATGAGATAAAGCGGAAAACTTGGAACTCCGAAAAAGAAAAAGATGAAGCATCTCGAACCGAGAAATGTGACATGATGAACACTCTAGAAAGAAGAACCTAGATCACTTGGATGAAACAATAATAAGAATTATGTTATGCGTATCCATCACCAATTTAAATTGATGACAAGCAACAGATTTGGCATACTACTTATTCTTCTTGAAAAGATTGAAGAGAGAAATAGCGCAACTTGGGAAGGGCTACCATGAACAACCGGTAGGATTTCGAATGAGCGAATGAATTGGTATGATCACAACGGAAGAGGAATGTTGGACAAACCACCGTAAGGATTAAAAGAACGAGCGAAGAAAACGAACACATCACCAGGAAGAATTGGAAAATGAACGAAGTTGCTTGAGAGAATTTAGATACAAGTGAACGAATAGATCACGAGCTGATTAGAGAATACTTGAATGATGCACCGGTTAGAATTGGAGAACAAGAGTTGAAGGTTGAGAATGAGTAATATTCAGAAATGATGGCATTCGGATTATCAGGAAAGGAAGCAACTCCTAAAATGTGTCGTATGGTTGAAAAGAATTCTCACAATAGAAAACAATTATGGAAGGATGGCATCAAGCTTGAACTATGCATCTTTGGTAGAACGGGTAAGGATTTAAAAGGAACTCTTCTTCGGTCTTCAAAATCCGAGAATGACAAGGAGAAACACCACCAAATTGTTGAGGCACTCCGGAAGGATTAAAAGAAAAAAAGGTTGAGCCAAAGAGGAAAAGAATGTGAAAACGACCTTGGAGAAGGCATGTCACTGATGAAAATTCATTATTACGTCAAACTTGGAAATGAATTTGAGAATCGCTCCTGATAATTAGAAGAGTCAGGTAAAATCCTGGGAAAAGACCTGTGGGTTAGGGCCCACTCAAGAGAAACACCGTTGAAATGATTTAAAGAGATATTGCACCGGTTGAATTAAATGGCTTGAATGAGATAAGAGCCTCAAAATAACTTGAATGGATTGAGAATGGAAACATGGATGTTCCGAGATATCTTCAACACTCCGGATATGAACTTTGAGAGGTGAACAACTAAGAGGTGCACCGACATGGAAAAACATTTGAAACGAGGAAAGGGATATGATCAACACCAGAAACTTGAGTTCAATACACCGGAGAAGAAAGAGAGATGAAGAATGTCAAACGAGATGAGAATTCACAAGTTGAAATGATTTATGACATACTGAAGGGGTTCCACACGAATGAAATTAATGCTCGAAAGAGATTCAGACTCCGTGAAGAAAAAGGGTGGGAGGGCGGGAAAACAAAGGCAACTTGGGGATGGATGAAACGAACAATGTTGGAAAAAACTGAGAGGTGATCTTGTGAATGTGATCGGATCCACTTGAAGAGAAGCACGCCGGTTGAAAAAGAATTAACATGACGACCTTGATGGTCAAGAAGGATTAGTATTCACATTGCAATATGAGAACACCGTTTAGGAAAGATATGGATTCAACACTTGACATCGAAGCAACTCGAATACCACAAATAAAACAAAACAAAGGATTTGGCTTGCAGAATAAGCCGGAACAAACATATGATAGAGATTCCGTCCGAAGTTTTCGTGGTGGGGCCCACACAGGCTCGATCGTACAACACCATCATGTACAAGGCAGTGCACATGACATACGAAGTGTCCCCGAACCAGCATAGCCAAGGGCTCTTTAAGACACAACGAGACTACTGTAAAAACGACCGTGGATAGGCGGACCACCAGACGTCGAACCCCAATCTCATATCATGCATCTGTCGGAAAGATATTCTAGGAGCTACTTGAATTCCCACCTACAAACTCCTGAAACTTTCTTGTTATGCAATCTGGTGTTGGGGATACAGGGTAAGCAATATATCTCACCCAAACTAACAATCCCTACATCCAGCTGTATCCATCCATCAACACATAACCAAGAAACCTTCGGAAATCGTCTACCTCAACCTTCAAAAAGCATCCGTTATACGAGTTATGGCAATACTCCCGAACTCCCCAGTACTCGGTGGCGTCGAGGTTATCTCATAGACAACTGCATAAAAGAGATTTTCGATGTCGGCAAAACTCAGGTATTCCAGAACTGCAACGATAAAATTATGACGATAACACCTTGGAGCTCAACTCCCCGGGACACTACCACAACCCCTAAATGATAGAAGGCACCAAGAACAATGTTCTTGTCATAAGAATATTGGAACAATCCCAAGATACCCGCGTGATCCTAAATTTTTTTTAGTGAAATTTGAGGAGAGGAAAGAAAAAACATCTACGTCAGGAGTCCTCACCAGAGCGACGAAGGGGGCTGAGGAGTAAAAAGAATCCTACTCTCCGATATATATAATCGTAAGACTCAAAATAGTTTTCTTCTAGACTCAACAACGGCCAACAATCAAGGGGGCTCCTGTGGTGGGTTGAGGCTCTGATACCAACTTGTCACGCCCCGGACACACCGGCCGGTGGTCATTACTCTTGACGGGATCTAGACTGGCCCCACAGATCAATACTAGTCTTTTCTGCACACTTTGTCCTCACTCGTGCGCACCCGGGAGCAACTTCCCGGTCGGTCACCCATCCTAAAACTACTCCAAGCTGAGCATGCTTAACTTTGATGTTCCGTCCGAATGGGCTCCCAGAAAAGAAGGAATTCCGTATTGATATGAGTAGTCTATCATCCCTAATAAGCCAGGCTATCACATACACCCCCACTCAGAGGAACCGATGTCCTCGTCGGGCCACAGGAACGTTCCCTCTTGGCACATACGTCTGTGCTTCCAGTCCGGCACATGTGCCATGCCATGTGCCATGATGGGTCACAAACGTCATGCACAACATGACCGCGCACCTGTCCGCAACCATCCTGTAATCGCGAGGGTCGGCTCTGATACCAACTTGTCACGCCCAATATGTGATACTATCCTAAAGAGACTCGAAGGTCCCACCAAGGATAGAACCGCATATTGATACGCTTTTGCAAGGTGGATATCATTACATCAACATTACATAATAGATGGGGATACATACAAAAGGCATACAATGCCACATGAATACAACATCACAATACAAAAGAGCAACATCTGAATACGGATGAAACACAAACAGAAACTCAAACGACATCCACCCTGCTAGCCCAGGCTACCGACCTGGATCCTATCCCCTGATCGAAAAAGAAGTAGAAGAAGAACTCTAAAACAAGCAACATCGCTCTTGCATCAAGATCATCGCATAACCTGTACCTGCAACTGTTGTTGTAGTAATCTGTGAGCCATGAGGACTCAGCAATCCCATTACCATGGGTATCAAGACTAGCAAAGCTTAATGGGTAAGGAATGGATAAGTGGCGAGGTTGCAGCAAGCGACTAAGCAATGTATCGTGACTAACTTACGAGTACAAGAATAAGACGAATATTAAGACGGAGTTTGGTCTCCCCCATCTCACTGCCGTCCACCGCCGTCATCATGCGTGTAGCGGCGAGATTCTTCTCGGACATGCTGGGGGCATCCAGGGCCGGCGAATACCAAGCCGGCAGCGCATCAACCTTGACCTTGCGGGGTGCCATCTGTCACGCCCAATATGCGATACTATCCTAAAGAACCTCGAAGGTCCCACCAAGGATAGAACCGAATATTGATACGCTTTAGCAAGGTGGATATCATTACATCAACATTACATAATAGATGGAGATACATACAAAAGGCATACGATGCCACACGAATACAACTTCATCTTACATAAGAGCACCATCTGACTATGGATGAAACACAAACAGGAACTCAAACCACATCCACCCTACTAGCCCAGTCTATCGACCTGGAACCTATCCCCTGATCGAAGAAGAAGTAGAAGACGAACTCCAAAACAAGCAAACATCGCTCTCGCATCATGATCATCGCATAACCTGTACCTGCAACTGTTGTTGTAGTAATCTGTGAGCCACAGGACTCAGCAATCCCATTACCATGGGTATCAAGACTATCAAAGCTTAATGGGTAAGGAAGGAGTAAAGTGGTGAGGTTGCAACAGCGACTAAGGAAGATATGGTGGCTAACATACGCAAACAAGAGCGAGAAGAGAAGCAACGGAACAGTCGTGAAGCTAGCAATGATCAAGAGGTGATCCTGAACTCCTACTTACGTCAAACATAACCCAAAACCGTGTTCACTTCCCGGACTCCGCCGAAAAGAGACCATCACGGCTACACACGCTGTTGATGCATTTTAATTCGGATCTGGTGTCAAGTTATCTACAACTGAACGTTAACAAATTCCCATCTGCCACATAATCGCGTGCACGGCTCTTGAAAGTTTATACCCTGCAGGGGTGTCCTAACTTAGCCCATCACAAGCTCCCACGGTCAATGAAGGATATACCTTCTCCCAGGAAGACCCGATCAGTCTCGGAATCCCGGTTTACAAGACATTTCGACAATGGTAAAACAAGACCAGCAAAGCCGCCCGATGTGCCGACAAATCCCGATAGGAGTCGCACGTACCTCGTTCTCAGGGCACACCGGATAAGTCAAGCTACGAGTAAAACCAGACCTCAAGTTTTCCCGAGGTGGCCCCATAGGCTGCTCGGTTCGGACCAACACTCAAAGAAGCACTGGCCTAGGGGGGTTAAATAAAGATGACCCTCGGGCTCCGGAAACCCAAGGGAAAAAGGCTTAGGTAGGCAAATGGTAAAACCAAGGTTGGGCCTTGCTGGAGGAGTTTTATTCAAAGCGAACTGTCAAGGGGGTCCCATAAATCACCCGACCGCGTAAGGAACGCAAAATCAAGGAATATAACATCGGTATGACGGAAACTAGGGCGGCAAGAGTGGAACAAAACACCAGGCATAAGGCCGAGTCTTCCACCCTTTACCAGGTATATAGATGCACTAATTAAATAAGAGATATTGTGATATCCCAACATAATCCTATCCATCATGGAGCAATCTTCAACTTCACCTGCAACTAGCAATGCTATAAGAGGGGCTGAGCAAAGCGGTAACATAGCCAAGCAACGGTTTGCTAGGAAGGGTGAAAATGTTAGAGGCTGACATTTCAATTTGGGAGTCTTGAAGAGCAAGTGATAGGTAGCGCAGCATAGCGATAGAACGAAGCAACTAGCATAGCAATGATAGTAGTGATATCCATGGTGACGGTCATCTTGCCTGAAATCCCGCTACGAAGAAGAACGAGTCCATGAAGAGGACGAACGGCAGTAGTCGAACGAATCCTCACAATCGCAACATTACTGGAAGTAAGAAGCAACACCAGAAAGAAACAAACAACATGGTAAACACACAATCATAAACATGGCATGATGCCCAAACAAGTATGATGCATGTCCGGTTTAAAGAGGCATGGCATGGCAAAGTGCAACAAAAAATACTACAAGTTAAGTGGAGCTCAATATGCAACGAGTTGCATATTGACGAAACACCACATTCGAGTTATTTAGTTCACTCTCGTTTAGGTACACAACAATATTAAATGTTGTTAAACATGGCAAGAGGTGAAGCAAGAGAAAACTACCTATCTGGGCAAGTTTAAATGAGGCCGGAAACACCAAACACCAATTCCGGAAAATCCTCATAGGCAATTTATGCATTTGCCACTATTCTGCCCTAAACCAGATTTGAATGTTGTTAAACAGTAAAACAAAGTGCACCAAGTTAATCTATGCATTTTTCTACCTCATTTACATATAAAGTTTATTAAAATTGGAACTACGGTTATTTAGTTATGAAATAAATCATTTTGACATGGCATTTAAGAAAAATTAAACAAACAAGTTTAAACATTTTAAACATGGATGAAATTGAAACTAGATGAAAGTCTAAGCATTTTTTATATATGAAGTATTTTAATCCGATGCACGGTTAATGAGTTATTATATGCATGAAGACTAGGACTTTTCTGTAAAACAACAGTCTCTGGATAAATAGCAAAATCGCATAACTGAAAAAAAAACATGAACGGGCCGAATCTGCACTTGGGCCAACAATGGAAGGGGGGCGCTGCGGTGGCTCACCATGGGCAGAGGCCCAGTCGGTGGAGAGGGAGGCTGGAAGGGGCGCTGGGCCTTGGCAACGCTCTCGAGACCGAGCGCAGCTGCTCGATCTCCAGGCGCAAGAGACGAGCAGAGCTCCTGCTCGATGAAGCGGAAGCAGAGGCCGCGGCAGGGATGGCGAGGCAGCGGACGGCGGCAGCGATGGTTTGGGCGCAGGCAGGCGGAAGCAGAGCTTGGCTGCGGGACATGGCGCCGGCGTGAGGAGGCTCGGGGGGAGGCGCCTGGTCATCAGCTGGGGCGACATCCTCGAGGATGGGCTCTGGGATCAATCTCCTGGAACAAGAGACGGCAGGGTAAGGAGCATCAGACGCAGAGCGAGAGAGAGGGAAGGGAAGGAGGTGCGGTGACCTGCTGCTGCTACTGCCGGCGAAGGTGAGCTCTGGCTGACGAGGTCGCCGGCCGACGGCAGGGTCGACAGAGATGCCCGGGTACGAGGCACTCCGGCACGGGGTCGACTACTGCTGGCGCTGCGGTGCTCGGGGTTGTTGTTGCTGCGGGCTCGAGGAGAAATAGAGGAGGCCGCGACACGAGGTGGAACGGTGCTGGTTTCCAGCGACGAGGCGGCTCCTTGGCGGCGGGGGTCCTGGAGGAGCTCGGGGTGTCCTCCAGCCAAGCAGACGGGCGTGCACGGGCGGGAAGGAGCAGAGGTGAAGGCTCCGTCTGATCCAGAGAGCGAGGGAGGCTACGGCTTTGCTATGGTTGGACGGCGGCGAAAATCAAGGGAATTGGTCGGGGAGGATTTAGATCGGGAAGAGATGGAGGCTAGTTGGTTGGGATGGATCCCGAGGGAGAAAGGTGAGTAGGTGGCGATGGCGGGTGAGGGGATGGATGGATCGGACAAGCTAGTTAGGGTTTCATCTGAATATATAGTAAGAGGATTTTGGTTGGGGCTAATCTAGCCCCTCCGATCGCAATCGGACGGTCGAGAAATAAATAGGTAGGGGGTCGAAATAAGAAAATGGAGATGTTTTATAGATGTTTGGGGATGATCCGGACTCATCGGTCACGACATCCAGGTTCGAGTTTGGGGGAGTTTCGGACGCGCACGCGAGGGGTCTGAGTAAAGCGTAGAGAGGGTCAAACGGTCAGACAAGAGGGAATCGAAAACCCGGTCGGTCTCGGAACGGTCAACAAACGCAACAGAGAGAAGCAAGGAGCGGCAACTACGAGCGGATGCAAGTTTTAAGAAAACAATGCCGATGCAATGCGAATGATGACATGAGATGAAATGCATGACATGAACAAAATGCAAAACAAAAGACAAAAACCCAACCACGAAGGAGATAGTATATCACATAGCTGGAAATGGCAAGAGTTGGAGTTACAAATATGGAAAGTTACATCCGGGGCATTACAGCCACCCAGCCAGGTCCCTTGGACTTGGTCATCATGAGCCCCTCCCTGAGCGGAGCCAAGGTATGAAGATCGTTTGAACGTCAAGGGGGACTCCTGAGCATCGCAACTCAGGAGCCTAACTGGTCACGTAGCCCCTCACTCCTTAGCACCGGCCTGTTGATCCGGTCGGAGTTAATGGTGGTGGAGGTATGCGCGGGTCCAGGCCCTGCCGACGTAGAACGAAGATCTACTCCTATGTTCCCTCCCTATTTGTTGTTTGTGCGTCAAGGGGGAGTCCTGAGCATCACGACTCAGGAGCCTAACTTGTCATGTAGCCCTTCACTGCTTGGTTCCGTCCTGGTGATCCAGTCGGGCCAACAACGGTCGAGTTATGCGCAGGGCCGGGCTCTGCCGACGTAAAACATAAAGCAAATAGGAAGGAAACCACAAAATCTCGAAGGAAATCCTAGAGCAAATATTACAAACCATAATTGTCTTCACAATAACAAACACAAGTTTAAACGCCTCCATGAGGCATAGTGCATGTTGCAAGAATTAAACAGGAAAGAGGCCACGAGAAGATCACCCTTTGACAACGCCGTCATTCGCCAGAGGTTCCACCACCGTGGTGGTGTTGCCCTCACCAGCTCCACCTCCCCAAGCCGCAGGATCAGCAGCAACTGCCGTGGGCACAGTAGCAAAGGCGTGGAACTTCCCCAACGAAGCTTCCACCTGGCCCTTCATAGCTTCAGCAGCAGCGGCAAAATGCTTGTTGTCCGCGGGCTCCAGCAGCTTGTCAAGGTTGGCGTTAGGATTGCGAAGGTGGACATGGCTGAAGACGCGCGTCAACGCCACAGAAGAAAGGATGTGAGCTTCCACCTTGGCCATGGGGCCGACACCGGTCACGACCTCCTCGAGCGCCTCGACCAAGAAGGGCAGCAGCTAGGCGGGGTCGTCCTTGGCACCAGCCAATGGCTTCTCCAAGCCATTCTCGTAGAGTGTCTTCAGTGACGCGCGAGCCCTCTCCTCGAGGCGAGCGAAGGCCACACGGTATACAGCTAGGACCTTCGCCTTGGCGTCCAGCTCGGCCTTCTCCGCCTTCAGTTTCGGCTCCAGCATCCCCAGCCGGCCGCGCTCAGCAGTCAGCTCGGCACCGCGGTTCCTGACGGCGTCCTTTCGAGCCTTCATTTCCTCCTCCTTCGTCTGGCGGTCGCGAGCTTCTTTCGCGTGCTCATCGTGCAAGCCCTGCGGCTCAGCCTCCAGCGCCTTGCAGCTGTCCTGAGCGCCGGCTTGCTTCTCCTCCTCAGAAGCTGCCGCGGCCCGCCTCGGCGCCGCTTGGACAGAGGCGTCAGAATGAAGCCAACCGGAGACCAGCTCCAGGCGCCCGGCTACCAGACAAGGGTCGGTGCCTTGGAGGTCTTCTTGCAGCTAGACCATCCCGGAGAGGGCACGCTCCAAGACATCGGAGGAGGTAGAAGGACCTAGAACCGGCGGCGCAGGAGGAGGAGGCTGCAGCTTGGCCACGACTCGGGAGACTGGGGGCTCCTGAGCCTTGGCTTCCTCGGCAGCAGCATCAGGCACTAGCACCTCTGGACCCAGCAGGGCCACGGGGGCTGGCACCCCACCAAGGCGCTCCTCAAGGCCTCGTGAGGATGACCGGATAGGGGAGGCGTGAGCATCATCGCTTCCCTTTACCACAGATGAAGGAACGGCCGCGGCAGACGAGTCTACCCAGATGGAGTCACCATGTCCCCCTTCTTCTTCTTCGCCGTGAGTGGCGGCCTAACCAATCGATGGAGAACGTCAAGCCTCGGCAGCAAAAACAAGAACAAGATGGAGTTCGAGCACATATTGGTCAATCGTGGCATAGGTCGCGGACCTCTTGCCGAGCTTGAAGCCCGAGAGCCTCTTGGTCCGTGGTGCATCCTCAAGAGGTTCAGGAGCGGAAGAGGGCGCAGTAGAAGGGCTGGAGGCGGCTTCGGGCGGTGCCTGGGAAGAAGCAGCCCCTCGGGAGATCAGAGCCGACCTGTCCTTCTTTGGGATCACGGGTGGATCCTCTTCCTCCCGCGAGGTGTCGGCCTCGTCGTTGTCCGGCAAGGTGCGGAGGATGTTGGCCCTGCGCCGAGGAGAAGTCTCCCCCATCCCCTCGGTGGTCACCTCCGAGTCGTGCTCCTCTTCTTCTTCATGTTCCTCTCCTCCACCGTGGGAGTCACATGAAGACATTTCCACCGGCGCCGATGCCCCCTGAGCCACAGGAGGCACCGCCGGCACCAGCGTAACTATCAAAGGTCGGCATGGAATCCACCGCCTGCTCCTAGTCCTCACGAAGAAACAAGGGGGTAGGGGCACCCTCCAGGCCTCCCTGGTCGTCTCCTACCAGGAGGCTAAGAGCTGAGGCCAATTCATCATCAGCCAGAGCCACCGGATTCAGGTGGAGCTTGTCTTCTGCACTCCCAAGCCTCCATAAGGGGCGCGAGTGCGCCTGAAGCGGAGCCACCCACTGCATCAGGAACTTGCACAGGAGTGTGGCCCCCGTCAACTCCAACGCCTTCACGTTGCTTGGCTTCAAGTCGGCGTTCATCCTCTCCAACAACAGCTTCGCCCGGTCATCGGTAAGCTTCACGCGGGACCACCCTTCATGAGACTGGGGCGGCTCCGTTGGCAACGCCAACCGGGAGTGTACACATCTGGCATCCATCATGACCCAATTGCTCCGGAAGCTGCCAGTCCTCTTCCCGGTCTTCGAGATTGCGTTGGCCTTGGAGTACGCAACAAAGTTGGTGCATGCCGAGGTGTGCTCTCTGTTGATTCAGAGGGAGAAGAAGTGGCGCAGCAGAGCCACGTACGGAATCACCCTAACATGCGCCTCGCAGTAGTACGCGAAAATCGACAAAAGGAGAACAAAGTTGGGATGAAGATGCAAGGACTGCAACCTGTAATGGCGGAGGACGGTGTAGAAGAAGTCAGAGAAGGGAGGAACCAGGCCGGCGATGATGGCGTTCATGAAGAAGGGGTAGAAGGTGCTCCCCTTGTCCTCCGGCTCAGCAGAGCCAACCCGGAGTTTGGTCTCCCCCATCTCACTGCCATCCACCGCCGTCATCAGGCGTGTAGCGGCGAGATTCTTCTCGGACATGCTGGGGGCATCCAGGGCCGGCGAATACCAAGCTGGCAGCGCATCAACCTTGACCTTGCGGGGTGCCATCTATCACGCCCAATATGCGATACTATCCTAAAGAGACTCGAAGGTCCCACCAAGGATAGAACCGAATATTGATACGCTTTTGCAAGGTGGATATCATTACATCAACATTACATAATTGATGGAGATACATACAAAAGGCATACAATGCCACACGAATACAACTTCATCTTACATAAGAGCACCATCCGACTATGGATGAAACACAAACAGAAACTCAAACGACAACCACCCTACTAGCCCAGTCTACCGACCTGGAACCTATCCCCTGATCGAAGAAGTAGAAGACGAACTCCAAAACAAGCAAACATCGCTCTCGCGTCATGATCATCGCATAACATGTACCTGCAACTGTTGTTGTAGTAATCTGTGAGCCACGAGGACTCAGCAATCCCATTACCATGGGTATCAAGACTAGCAAAGCTTAATGGGAAAGGAAGGGGTAAAGTGGTGAGGTTGCAGCAACGACTAAGCATAATATGGCGGCTAACATACGCAAATGAGAGCCGGAAGAGAAACAATAGAACGTTCGTGAAGCTAGCAATGATCAAGAAGTGATCCTGAAACTACTTACATTCAAGCATAACCGAAAACCGTGTTCACTTCCCGGACTCCGCCGAAAATAGACCATCACGGGTACACACACGGTTGATGCATTTTAGTTCGAATCTGGTGTCAAGTTATCTACAACCGGACATTAACAAATTCCCATCTGCCACATAACCGCGGGCACGACTCTCGAAAGTTTATAGCCAGCAGGGGTGTCCCAACTTAGCCCATCACAAGCTCTCACGGTCAACTAAGGATATTCCTTCTCCCAGGAAGACCCGATCAGTCTCGGAATCCGGGTTTACAAGACATTTCGACAATGGTAAAACAAGACCGGCAAGACCGCCCGATGCGCGGCCATCCCGATAGGAGCTACACATATCTCGTTCTCAGGGCAACACCAGATGAACACTACGTACAACTAAAAACAGCCCTCAAATTTCCCCGAGGTGGCGCTTCAAGTGGTTCTAGTTCGGACCAACACTTAGAGAAGCATTGGCCCCGGGGGGGCTAAATAAAGATGACCCTCGAGAGAGCGACTCCCAAGGGAAAAGTAGGTGGTGGTGAGGCAAATGGTAAAACCAAGGTTGGGCCTTGCTGGAGGAGTTTTATGCAAGGCGAACTGTCAAGGGGGTCCCATAAATCACCCAACCGCGTTAGGGACGCAAAATCCGGGAACATAATACCGATATGATGGAAACTAGGGCGGTGAGAGTGGAACAAAACACCAGGCATAAGGCCGAGCCTTCCACCCTTTACCAAGTATAGAGATGTATTAATAATATAAGAGATATTGTGATATCCCAACATAACCCTGTCCACCATGTGGAAATCTTCAACTTCACCTTCAACTAACAACGCTATAAGAGGGGCTGAGCAAAGTGGTAACATAGCCAAACAATGGTTTGCTGGGAAGGGTGAAAAGGTTAGAGGCTGACATGGCAAATTGGGAGGCTCGAAGAGCAAGTGATAGGTAGCGCAGCAAAGTGATAGAACGAAGCAACTAGCATAGCAATGATAGTAGTGAGATCCAGGGTAGCGGTCATCTTGCCTGAAATCCCACTAGGAAGAAGAACGAGTCCATGAAGAAGACGAACGGATGAAGATGAACCAAGCGTAGACGAACGAATCCTCACGATCGCAACGAAACAGGAACTAACGAGAAGGAGCACAACCGGAAAGAAGCAAACAACAAGGTAGACACATAACGCATAGACAAGGCATGACTCACAACCAAGTATGATGCATGACAAGGCTACATGAAGCTACTAATGGCAAGATATGATGCATACAAGAACAACACATCAAAGCAAGGTTAAATGAGGCCGGAAACAACAGATAACAATTCCGGTAAGTCCTCATATGCAACTTTAGAAATTGGTCCAGGACTGAATAAACCTTATGTTCAAGTTGTTAAATAGCAAGTTAAGATGCACCAAGATGATCTACACGAGATTCTAGTCAAGTTACATATAAAGTTCATTTAATTATGAGGTCCGGCCTATAAGATAAGAGCAAAACAAGTTAAACATGGCATTGATGCAAAATGCATACAAACATCAAGCAAACACTCTCAAAACATGGATGCAACAAGGTAATATGAAACTTCATGCAAAATCAAGCAAGTTTCATATAGAGCACACTCAAAACGGAGCAATGGTTCAACACATACACATGAAACAAGATATAGCAACAATCTGTCCAAAATAGCAACTAGGCATCTAGCAAGCATCAACACAATATGCTACAGAACTTCAACATAAGAACAAAAGGAATGGGCCTGAAGTATAGGTAAAGTATGACGAAACATGAACACTGAGCTATCTCCAGAAAACAATATAACATGCTCAAAAGGACATGGCAAGATTGCAAATAATAACAGTTTCAGGCTTAGCAGAAATAACATCAGGTTGCAATGTTTAGAGCTATCAAAGAACATGTTACATAAACTTATCATGGCAAACAAAGGCATGGCAGCCTAAAACTAAAGAAAAAAAACAAAACACCCTTACTGTACTTATTCCAAAGATCAACATAAAATATGGTAGCATCCATGCAAACATGGCAAGTAATATGACAGATTCAGACTAGGCAGGAACAACGATAAGTAGGCATGTTGGTGGGCTTGTACAACTCAGACAAGAGCAACACATGGTATGCCATGGTAACCAACAGTAAGAAGACATGTTTATGGAGCTAAGAATGGCAATATAATAGTAATAGGGTGCATGGGTCACTAGCAAAACACATGGCAAAACTGAATTTAATGTTAACAAGCTGACAGCAACATTAGTTAGCAAATTTGGAGCATGATATGAACAATCTACAGCAAGCTATAAATGCAACCAGGGGCATGGATGGATAGAGCATGACATGGATAACATAACACCCCTTAGTGAACATCTCCAGATTATGCATAGAATGACTTGTAGTAGCAGGTTCACATAGCATCATGATATAGCAGATTCAGACTAGCAAAACAGCAATAGCAAGTACCCTACTTCACGAGCTCGATGCACTCATTACAAGACTTACAACGATGATAAGGGCCTCAAGATCAACTCAAAAAAGAATGCCACAATGGAATGAAATGAGGAGCATCTCTCAACAAAAATTTTGATATATCATATGCATGAATCGGACCTACATGCATGGAGTTATGGCATGATGAATAGGGCATGAAAACTATCACAAAAAATTTGACTTGGTGGAAAACGAGGGGGGGTCGACCTTCACATCTGGAGTTTGACCAGACGCGGAAGTCGAGGCACCCGAGTTCGCCGGAGATGGACGCCGGAGTTGAGGAGGGAGATGGGGCTGGCGAGGGAGAGGCGCCGAGGCGCCGGCGACGAGCGACAGCCCAGCCCCTCGCCGGATCTGGCGGCTCTGGCCAGATCGGGCGCGGCAGGGGCAAGACGACGCGGGGCGGCGGAGGCTTGCCGGCGACGGGGTGGCGGCGCTAGCCGGCACGGCGGCCGGGGCAAGCAGCGGCGAACGAGAGGCGGCAGGGAGGAGCTCGGGACCCGGGAGGCGGAGGCGCGGGCGAAGGGCGGCGAC
>NC_041383.1:303011550-303067529 GCF_002162155.2 Triticum dicoccoides | reverse complement strand
GACGGGCAGTGGCGGGAAGCAGCGGGCGCGGCGGCGGTGCGCTCGCCGGCGGTGGCGGCGGCTGGGGCCGGGGGCGGTCCGAGCAGGATGGCGCGGCGGCGGAGAGAGGAGGGTGACGTGGCGGTGCGGGGTTTGCTGTGGAGGCGGCGGCGGAAATGTCCGTCGGCGGGAGAAGTGTCCGTTGGCGCGGAGAGGGTTTGATGTAAGGTTAGGGGTGGATTCATCTGCAAATTTCGCGGGAGAGGCACATATTTATAGGTAAAGGGAGTTAGGAGAGTCCAAATGGGGAGCGGTTTTCACCCACACGATCACGACCGAACGACCGAGAGCATGGAGGGGGTTTGGATGGGCTCATGGGCTTTTATGAAGGGGTGTTGGGCTGCAACAAAAGAGGCTTTTACGGTACCCCGGTTAACCGTTGGAGTATCAAACGGACACCAAATAGCACAAAACTTGACAGGCGGTCTACCGGTGGTGTACCAAGGCCGCTTGGCAAATCACGGTCCATTCCGAGAATGTTTAACACCCGCTCACAACAAGAGACAAAAGGGGGACGCCGGAGGACATTGTTGTGTCGGATTGCAAAACGGACAACGGAGAAAATGCTTGGATGCATGAGACAAACACGTATGCAAAATGAGATGCACTTGATGACATGATAAAATGCAACACGCAAGCAAATGACATGGCAATGACGGCGAATAACTGGCAGTCACCTGGCGCATAGAATCCGGGGCGTTACACCATCGCTCGCTGGAAGGGAAGGAGTGGAGCGGATCCGGAGATTTCGGAAGCAAGGAAGCAAGGAAGGGGATCTGGAGCAAGACTAAAGGAGAGCAATGAAGACAAGCCTTTCCCACCCCAGCCTTTTGTCAGTCGGGCAGTTTCTGAGGCAGCGTGGGAAAGCGGAGACGCCCACGTCCAATCAGTCGCCACGCGTCGCCCATGGCCGTAGGCTGTTGGGGCCCGCGGCGCTCCGCACTTGCCCTTTGGCTTTGCAGCTAAGCCAAGTATGAGCACACCTTGGCCCCGGGGGCTACTGTCGGCATTATGGGAACGGGGGTCCCTAGACTTGCCTGCCTACGGCCTGCTGTGTGGCTTAACCAATGGCCCGGTACGGCCCGTCTTCATCAACCAAACACTCAAGACTCTCATGAGGGGCCAAGCCTCGCGGGGCGGACGGTGCAAGGCCTCCTCAGGGGCGGCGTCACCAGGAAGGCTCGCAAGGAGGCGGAGAGAGCAAGGCAAGGGGTACCTCGCAAGGTGCTCATGGTGCAAGCCGCAACGATCAAGACCAGGTGGGCGCCAGCCAACGCAGTGTCCTCATTTCTAGTTTGGTGCAAAGGGGGGAGTGCAGGCGCGGAGTACCGAGGCATCTCGCAAAGGTTTCCATATTGGTGCAATGAGACCAAGACCAGCAGAGCGGTAGGACGGAGGTCACCGGGAAGCCCAAGACGGCGTCATCACCAGCACCTTTGGCAGACGAAGACCACCTTCAGTCAGGATAGCTTGTACTAGTTGTCCCCTCTCAAAATGGCCGTTGTTGGATCCCTTCCCGCTCAATATTTGGGAAGAGGACCAGGGCCTCTATAAATAGAGATCGCCAACACAGTCAAAAGGGAGATCCGAACCCAACCCATCTACACACCACCACAAGAACACCTCTCCTCACGAGGTTGTTCTTTCTCTGTACTGTTCATCATCAGCCCAAGAGGCAATCCACCACACCCCACACTGGATTAGGGTATTACACCACAATGGTGGCCCGAACCAGTATAAACCTTGTGTCTCTTGTGTTGTTCATCGATCTAGCTTAGCAATCATAGTGAGGCTGAGGGCGTGTTTTGGTAGGGAGAATATCTTCGCGCGCACCCCAGTCTTCGAACCTTAAGGGTTTTGCCAGAACCCGATATCCGACAAACCCGGCCAAGGTCAACCCGGCCAAGGTCAACCCGGCCAGGTCAACCCGGCCAAAGTTAACCCAGATAGGTTAAACCGGCCAAAGTCAACCCAGCCAGGGGGCACTCCCCTGGCAATGTTTTGAAGCATCATTTCGCCATCTTGGGCATACCCAGGGGTCATCCCCCCAACAGTAGCCTCTGAGCCTCCGGGCAACTTGGAAAAGTTGCGCGGAGGGTTTTAGCGGGTGTCGATGTAGTAGATGGCGTCGAAGATGCCGGTTGCAGCCGCCGGTGGGCGTGCAACAAGCGCAGTGTGTTCCGAGTGGGGGCGCGCAAGCGCACCCATTGGGTGTAGCCCCCGAGCCTCCGGGCAACTTGGAACAGTTGGGCGGATGGTCTTCGATGTTGATGATGAAGCCGACGGTGGCGTCGAGGGCGCCAGGCGCAGACATGGGGTCTGCCGGCTGATGGGCGCGGGGCCCTGCCGGACGCGAACGCGGAGCCCGCTGGCTAATGGGGCAATGGGGCCCTTCCTGGCGCGGACGCGGAATACGCCGGCTGAGTGGGGGCGCGCGAGCGCACCCATTGGGTGTAGCCTCCGAGCCTCTGGGCAACATGAAAAAGTTGTGTGGAGGGTCTTTTTGTTGATGATGAAGCCGACGGTGATGTCGAGGGCGCTGGGCGCGGACACGAAGTCCGCCGGCTGGAGGGCACAGGACCCTGCCGGACACAGACGCAGAGTCCGCCGGCTGAGTGGGGGTGCGCGAGCGCACCCACTTGGTGTAGCCTCCGAGCCTCCGTGCAACTTTGGAAAATTTGGCGGATGGTCTTGTTGTTGATGAAGCACTCGGTGGCATCGGAAACGCCAGTTGCACCCAGCATCGGGCCTAAAACCCGCATGTAGACTCAGAGCCTCCTGGTGAGGAGGGGGATCCCCACAGTGATGATCGTGCAAAAGAGAAGGTTAGTCTACGCAGATATATCAAAATTTGCTTTTAGCGGGGCGAGTTTTATGCAGAGGGTGCCGACTCGGTTTTGTCCGAGCCCCCTTCCATCTTTTTCATGTCCCCTCTGCTCTTTGGCTTTGCCTCTTGTTAGCTAGACAGTCTGGAGTCGGTTTGTAGCTGTTATGAAGAGTGGCCGCAGAGTGGAGCGTAGAATACTCAGACTACAAGAGCGGATTTAACCGAGTAGATACTTATAAAGGAAACGGCCGGGTTGCCCAAGTCGTCTTTTCCTGGACATTTTCGCGTGGGGTGACCGCCAGCTTTGCTCTCGCTTGCCGGACAGCAGCGCTGTGGTTTGTGGCTGAGATTGGACCTTCGGTACCGTATGCGCTACTAAGCCGTCTGCGGGAACGAACTTATCGGGCCGAGCGGCCAGCCTCCGGGCCGAGACTAGCTGGCGCCGGGGCGAACAGTAGTGCAACTATAATAAAGGTGAAGGTGGTCCCCGAGTGTCACTTGGGGTTATCCATGTTTGCACATGGTGCGAAAGTATACGGGTGAGGAGCTCACATTGATTTTCGTGTAGACAAGGCAGAGGTTGCCGAAGACAGCCAGCACGACTCAATGCTCGCGGAGCATGCCGGCGCAACCACTAGGTGTAGCCTTCGAGCCTGCAAGTGCTCGAAGGGGGTCCAGCCGGTCGAGTCTAACCGAATGGATGTCCAGTCGGACTGACGGCTGGGCCTACTTGCCGCAGTCGGCATCGAGGCAGACGAGCGAACGGGTCAGGCCGCCAGCCGGCTAGGAGTCGAAGCCGGTTGGCGTACTAGGCGGCCAGACAGTGGAGCAGGCAGGTCAAATAGCCGGCAGGGCGGGTGGCGGCTGGAGTAGCCAGACGTATCTTTTTTTTGCACAGTCGGGTCCAACTTCTTTTGTCTCTGTTTCTTTTTTCCCAGCGGCATCAACTTTTTTCCTTTTTATTTTTTGCCCGAGCAGCCAGTCGAAATGGGAGCCCGTGCGTGCTGGAGGAGGCAGACTCGGCACGTGGACCCGGCAGGCGGATGGGGCGGCAACCCGACGTACGCGGAGGCCGGATCCGGCACAGTCCGGGCAAGGGCACGCGGAGCCGGTGGGAGCGGGGGAGCCGGTGCAGGCGGCACGAGGCGAAGTGGGGCGGGGGGCCGGCCGAAGCGACGATCCGGCTCGGGGGTCGCAGGAGGTGAGGCTGGCCAGCCGAGATGCAATCAAGGCGGCGAGCGGGTGGAGCCGGCAAGCCGGCGTGCGGCGGCCAGCGGGAGGCCGCGGAGCATGGAGCCGAGCGACGCGATGCGGCGAGGCCATGCGCTGGTGGAGGCGGGCTGCAGCCGAACGCGACAGCGGGATGGGAGTGCTCTTCACGATCCCAACCGCATGTTGGTCATGCGGTTAGGGCGGACCAGGTCGCGCGCTGGGTCAACGTCATCTCCAACGCCGCGCTACGGGATGACTGGCAGTTCGGCAAGCCGCCGTACAGCCACACGAATCTGGCGCCCATGGTGAGTCCATGGTCTCCGTAATTTGCTGCTGCATATCTCCTTATTCGTCCCAATGCAACGCGGGAGGTGCTTCTAAATGCCATCCGCCATCCTTACGCTCGGGCGCCGTTGCAGGTGGTGTGGGCCGCGTCGAAGGAGGCCGCATCCCACTGCGGAGGGGAGGAGGCGGCCGCCGATGTCAGCACAGGGCGTCGTGTGGGTAAGCTTTGTTTTCCATATTCCTCGAGTGGTCAGGCGCGACACGGTGTGGGCAATGCTTACGTGGGACATTGCTGTAGTGGCACTGGGCGAAGGAGGTGGGGCGCGGGCGGTGCTGGGTTGTCACGAGGGGCGCTGGCGGCGATTCGGCCTCACTGGAAGTACATCGTTGTGTCGCGGTCCCCAGCCGCGAAGTGTGCGGCGAACCCGGCCGTGGGTGCAAGGCCGACCGCTAAGAGGAGGCGCGGCGCTCTACAGGAGAAGCCGGCAAGGCTCGCCGTTCTGGTGCTGCCGGGGTAAGTTTCTCTCTTACTTGCATCCGAGTGGCCGAGTGGCCCTGCTTGTTTTTTACTTCGTCTTGAACTTCAAGTCGCTGAACTCGCTGGCGAGGGCGGCGGCGGATAACACGTGCATCGAGGGCGCCCTGTTCCGGAGGGTCCAGTCTGGCACCGCCGATTGGGATGAGGAGCAGGAGCTAGCGGATCCGGATCTTGGCCGGGACCCGGCCGCCACTGAAGGCTTGGCCTGGCGGGACCAGAACAAAGTCGAGGTGGAGCTGGAGGCGGTATCGGTCCAGGCCTGGACCAATGCCGCGGCGACGTGGGCGCGAGCCGGCAGGAACAATTGTGGCCGCGACGGTCTTCGAGCCGTCATTGGTGGGGGAGCACGACCGAGGACGCCGTGCGGAGGTCATGGACCTCAATCGAGAGGTCGTGATTGTTGGGGACGACACCCCGCTGCGCGACGACGCATTTGAGCGGGCAGGGGTCAACGGAGGCGGCGGTGATGCCGTCTTGAAGGAGGCGCCACAGATGGTGCCATAGGGGACGCCCCGGGCATTGGCGAGCGAGGCGCCGCTGGTGGTGGCACCGCAGGCCACCCCTGCTGTCGAGCCGGTGGTGGCGCCGGAGAGGGCGTCGGAGGAGACGTCGGCCGCGGGGGGAGCGGCCAGCAGAGAGCATGCCATGGTGCTCAGGCCAGGGGGATGCCGGCCTGTTAGGTCGCTGCCGGCACGGGGAGGGCGGGCGTAGTCTTCGGGCCCTAGACCAAGGAGGAGGCGGCGATGGAAGCCTTCAGCCACCGTATGCGAGGGCGGACCGACCGGATCGAGGCCTTCGCCCAGGCCGAGGTGGAGCGGACGTGAGAGTTGGAGCGCGCCGTGCTGTTGAGTTCTTTTCCTTGTCTTCTGCCCCTTTTTTTTCTTCTGTGGCTTCTTCTTTGTGCGGGCGCTAGCGCACCCACTGGGTGTAGGCCCCGAGGTTCGGGTCAACTATATAGTGGTTGTGTCAAATCTTTAAAATGTCGTCTTTGTGTTGATCGTTGCCTTTTACAGCAACTGGATTCCTACCGGGTCAGCGCCTTCAACCGCCTCCTGGGCAAGTATTGGGAGCTCAAGGAGCAGCTTGCCACCAAGGAGGAGGAGCTCCGCATCGCCGCAGGTATTTTTTGTGCTCTTTTTTAGGGGGGGGTGCACTAGTGCAACCACTCGGTTTAGCACCCAAGATTCGGGCCAACTATGTAGCCGGTCCTTCATTTCTGAATCTTCTTCTTGTAGCCGAGGTGCTATCTTGGAAGACCGGGCTGTTTTGGGCCGGATTCCACTACGTCCGGCTTGTAGCCGATGCCGGCCGGCTTGGAGCCGAGTGGCGCGGGCGAAGGCGGAGGCGGCGGTGGCCCGGCGGGCGCTCGACGAAGCCAGCCGACTGCAGGAGCAGCTGGAGGGCGACAAGAGCCGTCTTGAGGCTGAGGTGGAACGCCTCAAGGCAGAAGCCGCCAAGCTGGTGGAGGCGCAGCGGGCCCTGGCCAAGGTAGACCAGCAACGCTGCAAGCTGGCCGACGACAAGGGCCAACTCCAGGCTGAGGTGGAGCTCCTGAAAGGGCTGATGGTCGCGGCGGAGGAGGCCCGTCACGAGGAACCCGCCGCCGTGAGGTGTCCAAGAGGGCAACCCAGGACAAGGATGCCGAGCTGAAGGCAGCCCTTGCCAAAGTGGCCGACTTGGAGAAAATGCTCCAGGAGCATGACCGCATTATTGATCGGGAGCGGTGCGGTATGTTGCTTGAAGTGCAGCACCTGGAAGAGTCCTTCTCCACTAAGTGTTTTTCTTGAGTTCTGCCGGGTTGAGATCCCGGCTTCTTGTCCTTGGTGACTTTTTTGTGACTTGCTTTGCTTTCTGGCAGGGTCCTCCCCGGAGACACACTAGTTGGTAGAAGAGGTCGTCCGCTTTCAGCGCGGCCCGCTGGGGGTCGTTGCCTCCAGGACCAATCCATAGGTGGCTTGGACTTTCCGGGAGACCGTCACCGCCGTTGAGGCTCGTCTGCGGGTCTTGGGCGAACAGATGGGGCGGCTCTCTCAGGCCGGCAAAGTGATGATGGCGGCCTTGTGGTCGGGCTCCGTTGCACCGAGCAGCTTCACACGGCAAGGGCGCTAGTTGGAGATGTGGCCGGACCGGCTCCATGAGTGGCGCATTTCCTCTGCCCACGCCAGTTCCGAGATGGTGCTCAGGTTCGCGGTGTCCTGGCACCCAGGCCTGCAGCTGGATGTGCTGATGGACCAGCGGGCTGGCTCGGAGGACCTTCTGCAGGGGCAGTCCGGACGGATTGCTGCCCGAGCCAGCTATATCACCGGGTTCGCCTTCCACGATGAGTTCCACCCGGAGCAGGTGGAAGATGGTGGAGTCGTGCCTGGAGATGACTATGGCCTGCTTCTGCATGACCCAGAGGGTAGCTCCGACGAGACGGACATCTACCGCGACGGGGGCACCGAGGAGGAAGACACCGGCACATCAGCGGACCCGGAGGCGCCGAGGGGGAGCAGTCAGTTGCACGGCCCGATGCTGGAGATGCCTGAGGCTTTTCTGTCATATCTTTATTGAAATTTTCTGTTAGGTAGCAGGTCCACCCACCCACTGGGGGTTTTGGGTGTAATGAACTCTGGCCATTGGCCCATCCTTTAAGATTTTGTGATGTGTATATTTCATGGATGCTTGTGCTTTTGCTTTTCGCTTTTTGAGCCGTTTTCTTGCGACCTTCCTCTCTCAAACCTCTCCCCCGCGAGTCTGACGGCTAAGGCTCCAGTCCGTGACAAGGAGTTCGGTTTTTTGAGAGGAGCATGTAGTACTTCAGCTTTCAAAATGCTGAGCGTGAGCAAAACACCCACTAGGCCGGCTGGTGGCAATACGGTAAAGCCGGTTCGTGGGCAGCCGGTCGTTCGGCCATTTCAAGTGACGGGCCGGGTTGGGCGACCAGGCGACCCTTGACTTAGTGTTTGAGGCATACTGGTGCGCTGGCCTGTTGTGCTTGCCAGCCGACAGCCGAAGCTGGTTCTATGGCCTAGGGCGAAGTGGGGGGCCGTGGCATCCTTAACGCGTCAAAAATCACCAAGGAAACTGGCGGGTGGCGACCAAGCCAGCCAGCCCCTGAGCCCTTGGGTCAAGCGAGTCGGACCGGTGGTCGGGTTCAAGAGCAAAATGATGCGCAAATGTAGGAGACACAATAACTTGGTCGGAAAAGGGCAGCCCCCAAGCGTCGTTCGGGGATTCCATAGTTTCATGCGATTACAAAAGGCAGCATACATACATTCGTACAGCTAACAATAAAACAGGCGAAGGAGTTCCGCATTCCACGGCCGGGTCGTTTCTTCACCAGCAGTGTCTCTCTTGCGCTTGTTTGTCTTGCGGGCGTCGATGAGGTAGTAGGCGTTGTGATCGCACAAGGCCCTGCTGACGATGAACGGGCCCTCCCATGGAGGGGACAACTTGTGCTGGCCGGCTTGCTCTTGAACAAGTCGGAGGACGAGGTCTCCCTCGCGGAATGCAAGGGGCTTGATCTTCTTGCTATGGTAGTGCCTCGGGCCTTGCTGGTAGATGGCTAAACGGCTGAGCGCCAGGAGACGGGCTTCTTCGAGTAGGTCGACGTCGCCTTCATGGGCTTCCTTGCATTTGGCTTCAGTGTACATCGTAACACGCAGCGAGTCGAACTCGACGTCGGTCAGGATGACGGCTTCGGCTCCATAAATAAGGAAGAACGGGGTGAACCCAGTCGACCGGTTGGGCGTGGTTCGGAGACTCCAGAGGACGGCCGGCAACTCGTCGAGCCAGCTGCCGGGTGAGCGGATGAGCGACTCGATGAGCCGTGGCTTGATGCCGGATAGGATTGGGCCGTTGGCCCGCTCGACCTGTCCGTTGGACTACGGGTGTGCAATGAAAGCCAGGTCGAGGCGGATGCCGTAAACGGAGCAGTATTGTGTGAGCGCGCCCTTGGCGAAGGTGATGATGTTGTCCGTGATGATGCTGTTCAGCATGTCGTAGCGTACCACGATGTCTTTGATAAACCGGACGGCCGTCGGCCCATCCACATTCTTGATGGCCGCACTTCGATCCACTTGATGAACTTGTCCACCGCCACCAGCAAATGCGTCATGCCGCCTCGGGCAGTTTTGAAGGGCCCCACCATGTCGAGTCCCCAGACCGCGAAGGGCCAGGCGATCGGGATGGTGCGGAGTGATGACACCGGCTGGTGGCTGCGCTTGCTGAAGTGCTGGCATCCCTCGCACTTGAGGACAAGTGATTCGGTGTCTTGTAGGGCCGTAGGCAGGTAGAAACCATGGCGGAAAGCCTTGGCCACCAGGGAACGCGAGGCGGCATGGTGCCTGCACTCGCCCTGGTGTATGTCGAGGAGGATCTCAATGCCTTGGTTCTGCTGGATGCAGCATTGGAACATGCCGGTGGAGCCGTGCTAGACGAGCTCGTTGTTGATGATGTTGTAGGCGGACGCCCGGCACTGCACCTGCTAGGCTTCGGTCTCGTCCATGGGGAGGGCCCCATTCTCCAAGAACTCCAAGATGGGCAGGGCCCAAGACGAGGCCATCACCACGTCAAAGACAACCACCAGGGCGGGTTCCGGGTTGGCAGCCCCCGAGCCAGGCTGAGCAGCTCCCGGGTCGGGGTTGGCAGCGTCCGGGTCAAGGGTGATGGTAGCCGGGTTTACGGCTTCACCCCCGGGACGAGTTCAACAGTCTCCAGGCTGGGTTCGGCAGTCCCCGGGCCAGGTTCGGCAGACTTCGGGCCGGGTTGAGGCGCGACCAGGTCGTCCGGGATATGGATGGACTCGGAGTCCGGAGACGGCTTACCGGACGGCTTGTGCAGGTGCTCGAGGGAGATGCCGGATGGGATGGACTGCCGGGATGAGGCGATTTTGGAAAGCATGTCGGCTGCCTCATTTTCCGCATGCGGGACGTGGAGGAACTCGCAGCCCTCGAAGAATCCAGACAACTTCTGGACGAGGAAACGGTAGCTCGCCATGTTGGGGTCGCGGGCGTCCCACTCGTCGGAGCACTATTACACCACCAGATCTGAGTCGCCGTAGCACAGGATGCGCCGGATGCCAAGTTCCTTGGCAAACCGGAGACCATGCACAAGGGCTTCATATTCGGCGACGTTGTTGGAGGCGGCGAAGTGGATCTGGAGTGCGTAGCGAAGTCGGTCGCCCTTTGGGGAAGACAGCATAATGCCGGCCCCTAGGCCGAGACGCATCTTGGAGCCGTCGAGGTGCATGCGCTAGTGCATTGAGTCCGGTGGTTGCGGCAGGCACTGGGTCTCGGTTCAGTCGACAAGGAAGTCGGCCAGGGCCTGGGACTTGATCGTGGTACGGGGCTCGTAGAGGATGGTGTGGCCGGCTGGCTCGAGCGCCCACTTGGCAACCCGGTCGGAGGCATCCCAGCACCCCATGATCTCGCCGAGGGGGGCCGTGCTGACCACTGTGACAACGTGCTCTTGGAAGTACTGCTTCAATTTCTTGGCGGTGAAGTACACGCTGTAACACAACTTCTGGTAGTGCGGGTAGTTCTGCTTGGAGGCCGAGAGCACTTCTCTCAGGTAGTAGACTGGGTGTTGGACGGTATGGACCTTGCCCTTCTCTAGTCGCTCGACCACCCTCACCGTGCTGACCGACCGTGAGGTTGCGCCAATGTAGAGCAATAGCGGCTCTATCTCGGCTGGCACGACCATGACTGGTGTGGTGGAGAGTATGTGCTTGAGATCCCGGAAAGCCTTGTCCGCCTGGTCGTTCCATTCGAACGGCGTTGTCTTCCTCATCAGCTGGGACAAGGGCAGGGCCCTCTCGGCCAACCGGCTGAGAAACCGGCTGACCGAGGCCAAGCAGCCAGTGAACTTTTGGACATCGCATAGTCGAGCTGGCTTGCGCATACGCCAGATGGACTTGATCTTCTCCGGGTTCGCCTCAATGCCGCGCTCCGAGACGAGGAAGCCAAGTAGCTTTCCAGCTGGGACGCCGAAAACGCACTTCTCTGGGTTGAGCTTGTGTCACACCCTAGCTAGTTCATGCATTAGAGTGTTGCATCATGTTATTTCTTTCATCAGAAACCTGAAATGGGGATGACAGAACCCCCAGTCCCCTCTGAAACCAATTAGGGTTTACTAAAAACTTTTTCAATGAACCTGAAATGCCCTTCTAAAATGCCCATCATTTTTGTCTTGGTTCAGAACCTCTGCCAAAAGTGATGCACATTTTCCTAGGCCATCTTAGGGTTTTTGAATTAAATCATAAATATTTGAATTTGGGCATTTAAAATTATATAAAATATTTAAATGCTTAAATATCTCCAAACTAAAATGTTTCATGTTGGAAATAATCCAACTATGGACCAGGAGTAGTTTGGTGATTCTAGAAGTTGCCTAAGTATTTTTAATAAATCAACAAAGTTGCAGAAGTATTAAAAAATACAGAAAACAGAAAAAATGGAAAAACTTACCTGACGCCAGCACCCGGCCCACCTGCCGGCCCAGCCCAGCGCCGCTCCAGCGAGCTGCTTGCCGGCCAGGCAGGCAGGCAGGTGCCCGACGGCGACCGCAGCGCGCGCCACGCACCTGCTCGCCGCCTCGCCGCTCCCCTCGCCCGGTGACGTCGTGGATCGGCCTCCCTCTCTCCCCCGAACCCCCCAGACACCCCCTCTCCTCTCCAGCTCCTCCCCCTCGCGCTCCCCCGCCATGACCGACGCCACCACCGCCGTGCCTACGTCGTAGCCGTGCTCCCCGCCACCCGTGCGTCCTCATCGTGTCCAGGAGCTCCGCGGCTGTCCACTTCATCGAGCAAGCCGAGCCCCGAGCGCTCGCAACGCCCGAGTCCACCGCAACGACCTCGCCCGAACCGCCGTCGCCGGAGATCCCCTTCAACGCCGTCGTCGCTCCGGTCCATCCCCGGCCACAGCAAGGGCTTCGTCGCACTCACTGTGAGCTTAGCCATCTTCCCCCCCTCCTTTTCTTGCTCCCGAGCTGTGTAGCAACGTCCCGGAGCTCAACCGCACCCACCGCCGTGGAGCTCGTCGCCGACGTGCTCCCGGTCACCCTCCGACCACTCCACGGTGTCCATCATGCTCACCGTGTCACGTAGCACCTAGCTAGCTACTCCCCGCGCCTCACCGACCCCTCTAGCGTCAAGTTCGTCTTCGGCCGAACCCCGGTGGCCGCCAAAGTCGTCGCTGGCGCCAACTCCGGCCACCCCGACCCCAACAGACTCCACCAAGAGCTGCGGCTCGTCCTCAGCTCCACTCCGGTGGTCTCCGCGACCCATTTGTTGGCCGAAACGGCAAAAACCACTTCCGCCGCCGCGTCGGGCTCACCGGCGGCAAAACGCCGGTGCAGCCGACCCGGGTTTGACCACGGGTGGGCCCTGGTTGACTCCCTGAGTCATTGACAGGTGGGGCCCAGCCCTGTTAATTAAACATGTTTAGTTTTAATTAAACTTTAATTAATCTAATCACACTGACACGCGGGACCCACTGTCAGGTTTGACCCGGACGTGTCCTGTTGACCTGCTGACGTCACACTGACGTCAGGCTGACGCAGTAATTGATTTTCTGGATTTATTTTAATATAGGAAATTCCAGAATATAGTTTAAACTTTAAAAATTCATAACTTTTATTCTGTAACTCCAAATCAGACAAATTATATATGAAAAATGATCAGAAAAATCCAATCTATCCATCTGTACTATTTTCATGCATGATTAAACAAGTTAACCTGATGTTTAATGCAGAACAAGGAAAAACACTTTAAAGGGCCATGTTTGAGTTTGAAATTTGAATCTTTGATTCAAATTGGTTCAAACCCTTCTGGTCTTAGTTGCATTAGCCCAACACACTCATATTGCTATGTTTCATGCATGCATCATATTGTTGCACATTGTTTGGTGATGGTTGTGTATCGGTGTTCTTTGCGGCAGGTTCTGCCTCCGAGGAGTACCGTGATTACCCTAACGAAGAACCGTATCAGTGCATCGAACCATCAGGCAAGCAACCAACCATTTGATCATATCGATACAATCCCATGTTCTCGCTCCTGCTCTCTTTTACTGCATTAAGACAACGCGTTTCAAACTGCTGTGTGCTACGGTAGTTGAACCCATTTCCTCTGCATGACCTGTCATTGCCACAGTAACTAGATAAAACCCACTAGCATGTGTAGGAGTTGATTGAGCCATATGTATGTGTTGTTCCTACCTTGCTATGCCTGCTATGCTTAGAGTCGTGTCAGGTCTGGTTCATCTGGGTGATGGGCTGGAGTGAAATGATTATGTCGGTAATGAGAGTGGTGTGGTGAACACGATTTGGTAAAGGTATCGATGAGAGGCCATGTAGGAGTACATGGTGGGTTGTTTCATTGAAGCCGACCTTAAGCACTGAGATCTGTATGTCTGATTTAAGATACAGCTACTACCATGTATTGGGCCCTGAAATATGACCCCGCTCGACTTCTTATTCACCCTAGCTCTCTGTCCAGGAGTTGCAAGTAGTTTCTGGTGTTTGTAGCCTACTGGAGGCCGTAGACAGCGCTGACCGTAGGGGTGGGCTGTGATGCGGTAGGTACATGGCCGGGTGTACCGAATACCCGTTAGGTATCTCGGGAACCCTGTTCACATCATTCGGGGCCGTATGGGAAACCTCGGCCGGACTCCCTGCGGATGGAACCTGGATAGGCGATAAACCTGGACTAGAGGCTTAGGTGTTTAGGTAGGTCGTGGTCTACACCCACGTCGGCTTTCGCTTGAAGTCTGCTGAGCACATGTCGTGTGCAGACGCTAAGTGGTGGAAACATGTATGAAGAAGTACACCCCTGCAGGGTTATCATGATCTATTCGAATAGCCGCGTCCACGGTAAAGGACTACTTGGTTGCCTATACAGGTCATAGACAAGTAAACGGAAACTACTAAAAGCCTCAAGATAAGTGTGAGTGCCGAGGATGGCTCTTCCGTAGGAAGATGGAGGTGGATCCTCGGTAGTGTATTGAATTGGTGAGTAGTGGACTCGTGTATGCAAAACCATTTCAAGTTGGAGTCTCGTAGGTTAGCCTAGCCAACAGTCAAAGCTGGCTTGCTGCAACAACTCCACCAACCCTTCTTGATAATATGCATGTATGTAGGATCTGATGTAAGTCTTGCTGAGTACCTTTGTACTCATGTTGCTATAATTTACATTTTTTTACAGAAGACGCTGCAACCCCTTCTGATGGGTTCTACGTAGACGTTGACATCAATGAGTAGGCTAAGGCCCAGGTGGTGATCCTGAGCTTGTGAAGGACCACATAGTATAGCTAGGCTTTCCAAGCCTCTTTTATTTTACTCGTTGTCTGTACTCAGACAAGTTACTTCCGCTACTGGTTTGTATGACTGTATGACTTGAATGCTGGGTCGTGTGACCCGTACCTGTGTGTATGATTATGTATGCTCCCTGAGCCTTAAATAAAGTACTTGTGTCGTAGAGTCAAGTTGTGATGCCATGTTGTATTTGCACATATCGAGCATACTGTGTGTATGTTATTGAAATGCTTGGTATGTGTGGGATCTGACTATCTAGTTGTTTATCTTTAGTAGCCTCTCTTACCGGGAAATGTCTCCTAGTGTTACCACTGAGCCATGGTAGCTTGCTACTGCTCTGGAACACTTAGGCTGGCCGGCATGTGTCCTTCTTCGTTCCGGTGTCTGTCCCTTCGGGGAAATGTCACGCATTGAGTACCGGAGTCCTGTTAGCCCGCTACAGCCCGGTTTACCGGAGTCCTGCTAGCCCAGTGCTACAGCCCGGACCCTCTTCCTAATGACCGACACGTTCGAAGCTGGGTCATGGGTGCCTGTCCCTGTAAGTCTGTGCCACTTTGGGTTTACAACTAGTCATGTCAGCCCGGGCTCCTTAACATATGGATGCTAGCGACACTATCATATACGTGAGCTAAAAGGCGCAAACGGTCCCGGGCAAAGGTAAGGCGACACCCGTGGGGATACCGTGCGTGAGGCTGCAAAGTGATATGAGGTGTTACAGGCTAGATCGATGTGTCATCGAGTCGGGGTCCTGACAGCGTTGGCATCAGAGCCGGACTGCCTGTAGGTTCTCCAAGCCAAACTGGTCGATGTTGAGTCTAGAAATTCTTTAGTTATATGTAGGGGAATTGTTTGTGGGTGGAACGTAAGGCTCTTTTACTCCTTTATCTTATGACATTCTGATCTGAGTCAGTCTATTCTTCCACCGGGGGTTAAGGAATTAGGATCTATTCTCTCTATCAGGATCACGTGTTACTAATCAGTAGTACCTTATAGGTTTGATGAATACAAGCCTAGTTCAGTTCTACTACCACATTATGTTGCTAGGATGGACTCAGAATTTGATATGATGATGTTGAGTGTGTATGAAATCCTTTGTCAAATGTCTCAAAATCCTTCTTGAGAATTTACAGTTGTTATGCTGCCGAAATTTTGCTAGAAATTCTAATGCCTTTCCATTATGGTTGTGCTTTCAGATGGCCACTCGCGACCTCAATCAAGTGGTTCGCCTGACTCGATGCCTAGATGTACCCGGCCATTCCGCCATGTTGGTCAGGGTAATGACTGAGGCTGGATACCGTTGGTATCCTGAGTACACGGTCGAAGAGCAATTTCGGGACATTAATCAAAGCCAGTATCTCTGCACTGTCAGGATATTTCCATCTTATCCTGGATCCACCGAGCCCCTTCACTGCTCCTATGGACTCGGGGTTACTATTGAGACGGCTGTGCAGGACGCCGCCTACTCTATGATGACCATCATGCGAGTCAGGTTTGGCCTATTTCGGGACTCTGATTTCCGGTATATGCCAGGATCACTTCCGGGAGCACAAGGGTATCTCCAGGCTATCTATGCTGACCCCACTCAGGAGGATTCACGGACTCGCACCACTGCTGAGATGCTCGAGGATAAGGACCGTGAAAATCGGGCCTTGAGGTTAGAGCTCTCCAATACCCGTGCTGACCATTGGGCCACATTGACTCGGTTTGCACCGGCGGTGCAAGCTGGATATTCGGATATGCGCGATCTCTATCCTGTGAGATCTGGTTTGCCAGACGTGATGGGTTGGCGTGATGTAGGAGGCATCACCCCACCTCGCGGTCCCCGCAGGCCACCGTCTGTTGGTCCAAGACCTCATCCTAGCCCCTATGGTCCACAAGCTCCGCGAGATCGTCTGTTTCCGGATGATCATGTTGAGCTTCCAGGCTACGGAGGTGACTTCTACGAGGACTACTACGGATCGGTCTGAGTTAGTGGTAGTATCACTAGTTTGATCTAGCTGTATCGTCTATCGTCCTGCGTGACTCGTGGGATATGACCTAGTTTGTACCACTTCTGGAGATGTAGAAAAATAATGTATAGGAGCTTGGGATGCCTCCGATGAGATGTAATCCTCTTTTCACCTCAATAGTACCTTGTTTGGTCTTGTAGTAAACCTTGTATGGTGTGTATGACGATGGAATAAAAGAAGCAGTTTCTGTATTTACCATGTCATACGGATGATCATCTCGCATTCCGAGTTATTCCTTACATTCTGTATTCTATGTCGGAATTTTATCATTCTGACTAAATCATTGTCTTGTTTACCTAGGATGGTCAACACGCGCACTAACCCTGCTCCTCAAGAGCAGGCCGAAGGCAGTGAAGTCAGGAATGCAAATCTGCCTCATCCTCCTTCCCTAGCCGAGGTTATGATGGAAGCCGAAAGAAACAAGCGGGAGACCAACCGTTTGTTGGAGCGTATTGAATAGAACACAGCACACCATCAGAGGACTAACGTGGTGTCACTCAGTGATTTCATCAAGTTACATCCACCCACGTTCCACCACTCCGTCGAGCCTCTCGACGCTGATGACTGGCTTCGCAGTATCTCTCACAAGCTGCGTTCCGTGCTAGTAGCTGAGGCTGACAAGGTCACCTTTGCTGCATATCATCTTGAAGGCCCCGCCAGTCTATGGTGGGAGAATTATGGAGCTATGCGCCCAGCGGGCCATGTCACTACTTGGGCTGAATTCAGCGAGGCTTTCCGTGAACATCACATTCCGGAGGGTCTCATGGACCGTAAACGTGAGGAATTTTGCAGTTTCACTCAGGGCCGACTCTCTGTGGATGCTTACAGCAGGGAGTTCGGTAACCTCGCACGATATGCCATTGAGGAAGTTTCTACCGATGCCAAGAAGCAAGCCAGGTTCCGTAAGGGGCTTAGTCCTGAGCTTCGCCGCGACCTCCGTCTGCATGAGTGCACATCTTTTCAGAAGCTTGTTAATAAGGCCATCAGTGCTGAGACTGGTCAGACTAATTATGACGCAACACGTAAGCATGGCCGTGATGTGGGTTCCTCATCCGGTGCTGGTCCTCAGAAGCGCCGCGTGTGGGTGCCCAACACTGCCCTGCCACCCAGGTTCACACCGAGGCCATCCTTCCAGGCGCCTCGCCCCGTTCAATAGTCTGCACCAGCCAAGCCCTATGGGGGTCCAACCAACAGTGCTCCTCCACGCACCAGTTCCGTGACTTGTTTCAAGTGTGGGGAATCTGGCCACTATATGCGTGAGTGTCCCCAGACCAACCCCAACCAATCTGCTAAAGCTGTTGGCTGTGGCAAGCCGACAGGGAAAGTGTTCCATGCCAAGCCGGCCACCGCTACACGTGGCCATGTCAACTGTATCTCTGCCGAAGAAGCTCAAGAGGATCCCAACGTCGTTCTCGGTACGCTCCTTGTTAATTGCAACCCGGCATCTGTTCTTTTCGATACAGGAGCCTCTCATTCATTTATATCCGAGAACTATGCTCGTTTGCATAACACCGCATTCTGTGACATGCCATCCACTATGGAAATTTCTACTCCCGGTTCTAGATGGCAGACCTCCAGGGTAAGTTATGGAAATGAAATCCAAGTCGACAGACTTGTTTTCCTTGCATCTTTGATAGCTCTCAAATTTTCAGATATTAATATCATTTTGGGTATGGACTGGATGTCAGCTCATCATGCCAAAATTGATTGCTTCTCTAGGACTGTTCAACTCACTCATCCTTCGGGGAAGATAGTCAATGTCTTGACCCGAATAGCCAAGCGACAGTTATATTCTCTTAACGCCAACCCTTTGCCAGACCTTGAGGACGTTCCGGTAGTCCGTGATTTCCCGGATGTCTTCCCAGAGGAATTGCCAGGTGTTCCACCTGACAGGGATGTTGAGTTCGTAATAGACCTCATTCCAGGAACCGTCCCGATTGCTAGAAGACCCTATAAGATGGCACCACTAGAACTAGCCGAGCTTAAGAAACAACTCGATGAGTCCTTGAAAAAGGGTTTCATCCGACCTAGTTCATCTCCATGGGCTTGCCCCGTCCTCTTCGTCAAGAAAAACGATGGTACGGACCGGATGGTTGTAGATTATCGACCTGTTAATTTGGTCACAATCAAGAACAAATATCCGCTCCCCAGGATCAACGACCTGTATGATCAGCTCGCTGGATCCTCAATCTTCTCCAAAATGGATTTGAGGTTGGGCTACCATCAAATCAAAATCAGAAACAGGAACATCCCTAAAACGGCCTTTGTTACTCGTTATGGCCAATACGAGTACACCGTCATGTCCTTCGGTTTAACCAACGCTCCAGCCACCTTTTCTCGGTTAATGAACTCAATCTTCATGGAGTATTTGGATAAATTCGTCGTGGTTTACCTCGATGATATACTCATCTCCTCCAAGAGCGAGGAAGAACATGCCGAACATCTAAGGCTAGTGTTGAAGAAACTTCGAGAGCATCGCCTTTATGCCAAATTCTCTAAATGTGAATTCTGGTTGTCAGAAGTGACCTATCTGGGTCATGTAATATCTGGTAAAGGTATTGCTGTTAACCCTGAGCGAGTTCAAGCCGTCCTTAATTGGACTCCACCTAAATCGATCAAGCAAGTTCGGAGTTTTCTGGGCTTAGCGAGCTATTGCCGTCGCTTTGTCGAAAACTTCTCCAAAGTTGCTAAACCTCTAACCGAACTCCTCAAGAAAGATAAGAAGTTCGAATGGACTCCACAATGTGAGCACAGCTTTCAGGAACTGAAAAGACGCCTGACTTCTGCTCCCGTACTGGTACCGCCAGATTTCTCTAAGGACTTTGTTATCTACTGCGACGCCTCGCGACAAGGACTAGGTTGCATTCTCATGCAAGATCGACACGTAATTGCTTACGCCTCACGGCAATTGCACCCACATGAGGAGAATTATCCTACTCATGATCTAGAGCTTGCAGTCGTAGTCTATGCACTTAAAACCTGGCGACATTACCTTCTTGGTAATCGTTGCGAAATATTCACTGATCACCAAAGTCTGAAGAACATCTTCACCCAACCGGATTTGAATCTCAGGCGAAGACGTTGGGTCGAGTTGATCACATATTTCGACTTAGGAATAACCTACACCCCAGGGAAAGCCAATGTCATGGCTGATGCGCTAAGTCGTAAATCTTATTGTAACAACCTGATGTTACAACAAAGTCAACCGCTTCTCCATGAGGAATTTCGGAAGCTTAACCTTCACATTGTTCCTCAAGGATTTCTTTCCACCTTGGTAGCGAAACCTACTCTTACGGATCAAATCATCGCTGCCCAAAAGCGAGATAAGGGAATATCTAAAATCAAGGAGAACATTGCTAATGGAGTGTCACATCCCTAACTTCTGGCATTGCTCTAGGTTAGCTTCATGTGAGCATCATGTTTAAATTCAAATGAAATTGAATTGAGGAATTTTCAAAACCTCAGAAGACCTCTAAAAATAACCAACATTTAAATTTCATCAAATGAGTCCAAGAAAATGTTCCTGTTATTCCATGGAAATATTGGTGAGAGGTAAAATTTAAACCAATATTTTTGGAATCACAGAGATATTTATTTTGGCCATTTGAATTAATCCAATAACTATTTGCTTTGGATTTATATTTAATATATATTAAATATGACTCCAAATAATTCTGGAAGTTTGTGAGTGGCTTGGTATATATTTTAGTAAGCCACATAATAAACTACAGAATTTATTAAAATGGTTTAGTATTTTACTAAACTAAAACAAAACAGAACAAAATAGAAAACAATAATTAAAAACAGTATTAAAAAAAGAAAGAGAGAAAGCAGAAGGACTTACCTGGCCCAACAGGACCGGCCCAGCTAGGCCCAGCCCACCTCCTTCTCACTCCTACTGTATTCAACCTCCTGCCAGTGGGCAGGAGGGCGTGTGCCCACGGCGCGCCAGCACGCGCACGGCCACCGACGGCCACCTCCTGCTTGCCGCTTCGCCCTGGACTCTCCTGGCATCGCCACGCACCCCCCCCGGCCCCTCTCGCTCTCCCTCGCCCTCATCCTCTCCCCTGGACCTCTCTCTCTCGCCACCGAACACGCCCATCGCCGCCGTTCGCCGTTGCCGCGACCACCGCCACCCCTCTCCTCTCCGACGCGCTCCCGAGCTCCGCCACGACGTCGTCGTCCTCTCCATCGAGTCACGCGGCGCCAGAAGCTCTGCTGCATCTCCAACGCCGCCGTTTCCGACCTCGGGTGCCGGTGATCCCCTCCGTCGATTCGCCGGACCACGTGCCTCCCCTGCCTCGCCAGCAGCACCAGAAGAACCGCGGTGAGCCGCTGCATCGTTTCCCCCATGCCTCGTTGCCTAATTCACCCCCTAGCCGCTCCCTCCACCGGAGCCGAGGCGCTCCGCCGCACGGGCTCGTCGCCGGTGAAGCTCCGGTGACCTTTTGGTCCCACGCATGCGTCCGTTGCACTGGTTGCGTCCCGTAGAGTAAAACTAGCGCGTCAACTGTCTTGTTTGCACACCGCAGCGCCGGTCCCGCGAATCCCCGAGCTCCGGCCGCCGCCAGGGTCGCTGCCGCGCTCAACTCCGGCCACCCCACGCCCTCTCGTGGGTCCCCCTAGATGCGCGGGAGCACGGGCTCACTCCTGGTGCCCTCAGCGCGACCAGTCGCGGGCCGTAGCGCCGTCCCGAGCAACTCCGGCGAGGTCTCGCCGTCGCCGTGGTCGCCGGCGTCACTTGCTGACGTGGCTGGCTTAGTTAGCCACTAATCATCGCACTGTGACACTGACAGCTGGGCCCCACGCCCTTAATTAACCACGGCTTAAACTTCTGTTAGTTTAGGTTAATCATAGTGGCCCCACGCGTCAGGTTGACTTTGCTGACGTGGTCATTGGCCGGACCCACCTGTCATTGACCCTGGGCAGCACTGTGTCATTGACCAGTGGACCCCACTGGTCAGGTTTGACCTGGACGGCGCCCCTTGACCTGCTGAGGTCAGCATGAGGTCATGCTGATGCAATAATTTCTTTCTGGAATTAAAATAAATTAGGAAATGATTTATAATTCCAGAAAATTATATAAACTTCAATAAATCATAGAAATTCAACCGTAACTCCAAATTAAATAATTTATATATGAAAAATTATCAGAAAAATTCAAGGAATCCATCTGTACCATTTTCATGCATGTTAGAAGAACTTATCACTACTGTTTAGGACAAATGAATTAAATGGCATTTGAATAATCACATATGGAGTTTGAATTTGAATTTTATATTCAAACCAACTTCATTTAATCTGGTTTTAGATGCATTAGCCCAAACACATTCATTTTGCCATGTCATGATCATGCATCATATTGTGCATTGCATTGATTGTGTTCCTTTCTGTGTTGCCGGTATTTGTCCCCTCTCGATAGACGTGATACCGATGACGTGATCGTTGACACTGATGAAGACTCAATGTTATCTTCAGAAGTGCCAGGCAAGCAAAACCCCCTTGTTCATTCCGATAAAATCCCACTCTCTCGCTCCTGCTCTCTTTTACTGCATTAGGACAACAACGACATATTTGATACTTGCTGCGGTAGCTGAACCCTTTATCCTTTGCATGACCTGTCATTGCCACAGTAAATAGATGAAACCCACTAGCATGAGTAGGAGTTGTTTGAGCCCTGTTGTGCCTACTCATTCATGCTTGTTTGTCATGCCTGCTACTGCTTAGAGTTGAGTCAGGTCTGATTCATCGGGGATGAATCAGAGGCGTGTGAACATGTCCTACTGTGTGTGAGCTAAGTGTGTGAACACGATTTGGTAAAGGTAGCGGTGAGAGGCCATGTAGGAGTACATGGTGGGTTGTCTCATTGCAGCCGTCCTCAGGAACTGAGTTCTGTGTTTGTGATCCATGACCAGCTACTACCACACATTGGAATTCTTAAGTGCCCCTCTCGGGTTATTAATCAACTTGATCTCTGTCCAGGAGTTGCAACTAGTTTCTGGTGTTTGTAGGTAGTGTTAGTAGTCTACCAAGTGGCACCCGGTACAGGTGGGCTTGGGACAGACTAGGCACAGTGGCACGGTGTACCAAGTGGCACCCGGTTGGTGGGCTTGGGAACCTTGCACACATCGTTTGGGGCCGTAAGAGACACCCCGGCCGGATCTCCTTGCGGATGGAACCTGAATAGGCGATAAACCTGGACTAGAGACTTGTTCGGTTAGTCAGGTCGTGGCCGACTCCCTCGCCCGGCTTCCGCTTGAAGGTTGCCGAGGTACATGACGTGTACAGGGCGGTAAGTGGCGAGAGCGTGTGTGAAGAAGTACACCCCTGCAGGGTTAACATCATCTATTCGAATAGCCGGATTCCTCGGATATGGAAACGTGGACCCCTTGCATAGTTCATAGACAAGTGAAAGTGGATACTCTAAAATACGCAAGATAAGCGTGAGTGCTATGGATGGCGTTCTCGTAGGGAGACGGGAGCGGATCCATAGTGGTGTATTGATATGGTGAATATGTGGACTCGTGTGCGCCACCTCAAAAGAGTTACTTGCAGTCGTAGTTCAGGATAGCCACCGAGTCAAAGCTGGCTTGCTGCAGTTAAACTCCACCACCCCCTTTGTTGATAATGATGCATGCGTAGATAGATCTGATGTAAGTCTTGCTGGGTACATTTGTACTCACGTTTGCCTATTTTATGTTTTTGCAAAGAGACTTCAGTCTCACTAGTAGTTCCGCTTGGACTTCGACGTTTAGCTTGATACCTCAGCTACGATCTTGTGCCCTCGGCAGGATCTGGTAGATAGTCAGGCTTCCCAGCCTTTTTCATTTATAGATGTCTGTACTCAGACATGATAGCTTCCGCTTGTGCCTTGACTTGTATGCTCTGATTGTTGGGTCATGAGACCCATGTTTGTAATGTCTCGCTCCTCGGAGCCTATTGAATAAACTACTTGAGTCGTAGAGTCATTTTGTGATGCCATGTTGTATTGCACATATCGAGCATATTGTGTGTATGTTATTGAAATGCTTGGTATGTGTGGGATCTGACTATCTAGTTGTTTATCTTTAGTAGCCTCTCTTACCGGGAAATGTCTCCTAGTGTTACCGCTGAGCCATGGTAGCTTGCTACTGCTCTGGAACATTTAGGCTGGCCGGCATGTGTCCTTCTTCGTTCCTGTGTCTGTCCCTTCGGGGAAATGTCACGCTTTGAGTACCGGAGTCCTGTTAGCCCGCTACAGCCCGGTTTACCGGAGTCCTGCTAGCCCAGTGCTACAGCCCGGACCCACTTGCTGATGACCGACACGTTCGAAGCTGGGTCATGAATGCCTGTCCCTGTAAGTCTGTGCCACTTTGGGTTTACGACTAGTCATGTCAGCCCGGGCTCCTTATCATATGGATGCTAGCGACACTATCATATACGTGAGCCAAAAGGCGCAAACGGTCCCGGGCAAAGGTAAGGCGACACCCGTGGGGATACCGTGCGTGAGGCCGCAAAGTGATATGAGGTGTTACCGGCTAGATCGATGTGACATCGAGTCGGGGTCCTGACAGCGTTGGTATCAGAGCTTGACTGCCTGAAGGATTACCAAGCCAAACTGGTCGAAGTTGAGTCTAGAAATTCTTTAGTTATATAAGGGAATTGATTGTGGGATGGAACGTAAGGCTCTTTTTACTCTTTATACCTCATGGCCTTCTGATCTGAGTCATCATCTTCTCTTCTATGGGGATTAAGAACTAGGCTTTCTCTTCTTTCTATCAGGATCACGTGTTACTAATCCGTAGACTTATAAGATTGTTGGATTTAAGCTTGAGTTCAGTTTCTACTACTTCCGTACGTTAACTGTTGATCTCGAAACCTTGATATTGTGTTTCTGAGTGGTTATGCCACCATTTTTGTGAATGTCTCAAATCTTTTCTGAGCATTTACAGCCGTTATGCTGTCCGAGTCATCCCAGGTTTCTAAGTAGTCTGATGCAATTGCAAATCCTTTCTTCCCGTTTTCAATATACCCATGGGACAGAGTAACCACACTAATCAGTGAGTTGAGGTACTCCGTTGCCTTGACATATATGTTGGAGATATTATTATGACCCTAGGTGTCTTAGGGGATCATCTAGTAATTTAGCCATGATTTGTGTTCCCAGTGTGATGATTCTGGCCATCATTCTCGAAAGCATCCCGTGATGCTACTTAGTAGTAGGTATTCTATTTCTGGGTTTTGAACCCGAGATTCACTCTACTTACTTCATGTTGATAGTAATTGCTAGCTCCCTTAGGTTATTAGTAACCTTTGCGATAGTCCTTGAAGTCCGTGGTATCTTCTTCTTCCAAATACCATGAACTACTTATGGCAGAAGTTCCTCGTTAAACTGAACAATCACAACCAGAGTGCTCTTGATGAGTTCTCCATTATATATGGTGGCTCTGCCAGATCTACCTTTCTGCATGGGTTACCCGGAAGAATTATGTTGAACTTCGCTCGACATACTAATCTATGCATCCACAACTCAGAAAGTTATATGTTCCTCGAGTTGTTCCCCTTTAGTTGTTTTCTGACCCTCGTCTATCAGTTGATAGTCAAGATTATGTGTGCATTCATTCATCGATGCCTATTACTGTTGTGGTCCGTCAAGCCATTCCATCGCAGAATGACTAGGAGAAACAAACTCCAGTACCTCTTCCATATCCAGGATTGGGCCAAAGAAGTTGTGCTTCGCAGATCAAATTGCTAATCCAGCTTTTGTTCTGTTCTACCTTGGAGTATTACCATCTTTATATCGGGATTGTTATAGGAATTGCACACCATCCTATGAACTCTTGGTACAGTGATACTTCTTGCCATCATTAGTCATTCCTCGGTCTTCGTGTTGATGCAACCGGAATACCGACAAATGAATTGTGATGTGTGAAATCAATACGCCTAGCAACCTCGTTGCTGGGTAGTTAAAGGACAATAATTTCATTCTTAGTGTGTTGGTTATTGGATCATCATTCTAAGATTGATCGTGCTACCTAGTCCTTGTTCTCGGTGCACTCCTCGATCGATGAGTTAGGGTTATTTCAAGTCCTCGCTCATTTGATCATATCGTCTTGCCCTGAAAAGCAAGATTGTTCTCGAGCTTAGTAACATATCGGTGGTTCGTGATTTCCGAAGATCTTCTCGGAAGTATTACCAGGTTGTCACCTGACCGCTATGTTGAGCTCGTGATCAAGTTGGTTCCTTGTGAACCACCCTTTCTCCAAGAATCTGTGTTGGATATCCCGGAGCTAGTTGGTTAAGCTAGACAACAACTTGGAGAGTTGGAAGATAAAAGCTTGCCTGACTTAGTTCGTTCCAAAGGGATATTCTTGTGTAGTGTGTGTTGAAGAAAGATGATATCTTCATCGATTGGTCCCTGTGATCAGTTGCTAGGCCTATTGTCTTGTCAATCCTTTGATTTGAGTGTGGGCTATCGTCAAATCAAGTTAGAACCAACGATGTTCGTAATGTTGTCTTACTCGTGGTTGATCCCTCGAGCATACACCATTATATTCTTTGGTCTGACCAATGCTATCATCGTGTTCACTTAACTATGGAATTCCTTTTAAAAGGGAACCTGGATGAATTGTTGTTGAGCCCATCGACAACATCCTTATCTTCTCCATGATTCTGTTGGACATTAAGCTAGTGTTGGAAACTTTGTAAACAATGCCTTCGAGTTCCGTCTCTGAGGTATATGTTTGGATGAAAGAAGTGACTTCCTTTGATTCACGTGCATTTGATGTAAGTTGCCGTCGTGAATTTGAGAAAGATTGTTTTGTTTCTTTTGGAATCATCCCAAGTCAGTCATGCACGTGCGAAGAATTCTGTGGTCTGTTAGACTGATCATCTTCATTCCATATGTATATCCTAGCACACCAAGCCACTGATTGACTTGTTCAAGGAAAAGAAGTCTATGCTTGGGATCTAATCCATGGACTTGCGTAAAGACTTCGATATCCTCGATGATGGCTCCCAACCAGAACTCGGTAGTGTTTTATTGTAAGACTACCATGTGGGCATGCTTGTCTGGGACAACGTGTTCACATGTTTGTAGCAGAACCAGCTCATGTTTTGGAGCTTGCTATCGTAGTTCATTTCCTGCGAATCTCGCAATGTCATCTCGTCGATTTGTGTTGCAAACTTTCATTTTTCTTCCTGGACTCGATGAGTCTGGAATAACCTGACACCAACCAGATCTGAAACTCAGGCAGATATGATGGTTGGAACATTTCCCAAGAACTATAATATTGGTCCCTCGATAACCGGTAAAGTGGATGTCGTGGCCAACACACCCAGCCGGAAGACCTATTATTGTAGTATCTTGTTTGAGGAAGTTGGCCACCTCCCCATAGGGATTTCGTAGGATTTACTCCCTAGTTGCCCCTATGGATTTTTGTGTTCCCGAAGTCCGACTTTTACTTGATGTTCTAGATACCAAACCATTTCAATGAATGGGATACGCTAGCACATCAAGGAGAACATTAGAAGCGGAGTACTAAATGTCTCTCGGTCGATCATCCAGATTTTGTTCCTTGGCCCCGCCAAGGGTGAAATCTGAGAAGGTGTTATCTTCCTTTGCATCTGCATCCTCCATCACCATTCATCATGGTAGCAAGTTGTGTTGCCAAAATCCTTGACACGGATATTGGTGGAATCTTGATGATTGTGGAAATGCTCAAGTTCTTGAGAGCACGCACAAGCGCTACGTGTTATCATCGGCACTAGCTGGGTTTGCTCTCAGTCCCCTCGACATGCTATGACCTTCTCAAACAGTGAATTCACTCTCTGTTGTTGGGTTCTTCCCCAGTTACTAGAATCATTCCCAGCATTTGCATTTTGTTCCCAGCTTGCACCGCCAATGTGCCTTTCTACCATGGGTCTCTTCCATTTCCGGTGATAAGCAAAATCATCCATTGCGTTGTCTTCAACAAGGTAATCCACATCGTCCAAGTCCGAGTATGCCATTCTACCGACCCCCTCCAAATGATCGCTCGAGAATTGCCTTAGGCTGGTTTAAAGAGTTTCAATGATCTCTGAATCAAAAGTAATTCTTTTTGCCACTTAAGGGGATATCTCTACGAGTCACCTTCCCTAAGATGCCTCGTTGTGGTATCATGGCAATCCAACTCCTCGCTACGTTGACAATCGTTTACCACCTTCTTAGGTATGAAATTGTTGTCTACCTAGTGAACCTTCGCCATCCATTTCTTCCACCCCTATTGATGTGTATCTCGTGTCTCAACCCGAAAGATGGTTCTATGTCTCATTCCGTAAGTTAATCTTGAGTTGCTCGATCTTCGAGGAGATCGACCCTTCTAGAGTCTCCTTCTCCCCCCCCTGTCATGTTGACAGGATTTCTCAGAGCAAGACGACAAGACAAAGACGGTGGACGAATCAAAGTCCATTTGAAGTGCAACAGGATCGTGAAGATTATACTAGTTTGCGTTTCCCCTTCACCTTACCCTACACTTGAATCTCGAGACGAGATTCTTGTTTAGTGGGGGTGAGTTGTCACATCCCTAACTTCTGGCATTGCTCTAGGTTAGCTTCATGTGAGCATCATGTTTAAATTCAAATGAAATTGAATTGAGGAATTTTCAAAACCCCAGAAGACCTCTAAAAATAACCAACATTTAAATTTCATCAAATGAGTCCAAGAAAATGTTCCTGTTATTCCATGGAAATATTGGTGAGAGGTAAAATTTAAACCAATATTTTTGGAATCACAGAGATATTTATTTTGGCCATTTGAATTAATCCAATAACTATTTGCTTTGGATTTATATTTAATATATATTAAATATGACTCCAAATAATTCTGGAAGTTTGTGAGTGGCTTGGTATATATTTTAGTAAGCCACATAATAAACTATAGAATTTATTAAAATGGTTTAGTATTTTACTAAACTAAAACAAAACAGAACAAAATAGAAAACAATAATTAAAAACAGTATTAAAAAAAGAAAGAGAGAAAGCAGAAGGACTTACCTGGCCCAACAGGACCGGCCCAGCTAGGCCCAGCCCACCTCCTTCTCACTCCTACTGTCTTCAACCTCCTGCCAGTGGGCAGGAGGGCGTGTGCCCACGGCGCGCCAGCACGCGCACGGCCACCGACGGCCACCTCCTGCTTGCCGCTTCGCCCTGGACTCTCCTGGCATCGCCACGCACCCCCCCGGGCCCCTCTCGCTCTCCCTCGCCCTCATCCTCTCCCCTGGACCTCTCTCTCTCGCCACCGAACACGCCCATCGCCGCCGTTCGCCGTTGCCGCGACCACCGCCACCCCTCTCCTCTCCGACGCGCTCCCGAGCTCCGCCACGACGTCGTCGTCCTCTCCATCGAGTCACGCGGCGCCAGAAGCTCTGCTGCATCTCCAACGCCGCCGTTTCCGACCTCGGGTGCCGGTGATCCCCTCCGTCGATTCGCCGGACCCCGTGCCTCCCCTGCCTCGCCAGCAGCACCAGAAGAACCGCGGTGAGCCGCTGCATCGTTTCCCCCATGCCTCGTTGCCTAATTCACCCCATAGCCGCTCCCTCCACCGGAGCCGAGGCGCTCCGCCGCACGGGCTCGTCGCCGGTGAAGCTCCGGTGACCTTTTGGTCCCACGCATGCGTCCGTTGCACTGGTTGCGTCCCGTAGAGTAAAACTAGCGCGTCAACCGTCTTGTTTGCACATCGCAGCGCCGGTCCCGCGAATCCCCGAGCTCCGGCCGCCGCCAGGGTCGATGCCGCGCTCAACTCCGGCCACCCCACGCCCTCTCGTGGGTCCCCCTAGATGCGCGGGAGCACGGGCTCACTCCTGGTGCCCTCAGCGCGACCAGTCGCGGGCCGTAGCGCCGTCCCGAGCAACTCCGGCGAGGTCTCGCCGTCGCCGTGGTCGCCGGCGTCACTTGCTGACGTGGTTGGCTTAGTTAGCCACTAATCATCGCACTGTGACACTGACAGCTGGGCACCACGCCCTTAATTAACCACGGCTTAAACTTCTGTTAGTTTAGGTTAATCATAGTGGCCCCACGCGTCAGGTTGACTTTGCTGACGTGGTCATTGGCCGGACCCACCTGTCATTGACCCTGGGCAGCACTGTGTCACTGACCAGTGGACCCCACTGGTCAGGTTTGACCTGGACGGCGCCCGTTGACCTGCTGAGGTCAGCATGAGGTCATGCTAACGCAATAATTTCTTTCTGGAATTAAAATAAATTAGGAAATGATTTATAATTCCAGAAAATTATATAAACTTCAATAAATCATAGAAATTCAACCGTAACTCCAAATTAAATAATTTATATATGAAAAATTATCAAAAAAATTCAAGGAATCCATCTGTACCATTTTCATGCATGTTAGAACAACTTATCACTACTGTTTAGGACAAATGAATTAAATGGCATTTGAATAATCACATATGGAGTTTGAATTTGAATTTTATATTCAAACCAACTTCATTTAATCTGGTTTTAGATCCATTAGCCCAAACACATTCATTTTGCCATGTCATGATCATGCATCATATTGTGCATTGCATTGATTGTGTTCCTTTCTGTGTTGCCGGTATTTGTCCCCTCTCGATAGACGTGATACCGATGACGTGATCGTTGACACTGATGAAGACTCAATGTTATCTTCAGAAGTGCCAGGCAAGCAAAACCCCCTTGTTCATTCCGATAAAATCCCACTCTCTCGCTCCTGCTCTCTTTTACTGCATTAGGACAACAACGACATATTTGATACTTGCTGCGGTAGCTGAACCCTTTATCCTTTGCATGACCTGTCATTGCCACAGTAAATAGATGAAACCCACTAGCATGAGTAGGAGTTGTTTGAGCCCTGTTGTGCCTACTCATTCATGCTTGTTTGTCATGCCTGCTACTGCTTAGAGTCGAGTCAGGTCTGATTCATCGGGGATGAATCAGAGGCGTGTGAACATGTCCTACTGTGTGTGAGCTAAGTGTGTGAACACGATTTGGTAAAGGTAGCGGTGAGAGGCCATGTAGGAGTACATGGTGGGTTGTCTCATTGCAGCCGTCCTCAGGAAACGAGTTCTGTGTTTGTGATCCATGATCAGTTACTACCACACATTGGGCTCCGGGCGCTCCAAGCCCTCTCAACTTATTAATCAACTTGATCTCTGTCCAGGAGTTGCAACTAGTTTCTGGTGTTTGTAGGCAGTGTTAGTAGTCTACCAAGTGGCACCCGGTACAGGTGGGCTTGGGACAGACTAGGCACAGTGGCCCGGTGTACCAAGTGGCACCCGGTTGGTGGGCTTGGGAACCCTGCACACATCGTTTGGGGCCGTAAGCGACACCCCGGCCGGATCTCCTTGCGGATGGAACCTGAATAGGCGATAAACCTGGACTAGAGACTTGTTCGGTTAGTCAGGTCGTGGCCGACTCCCTCGCCCGGCTTCCGCTTGAAGGTTGCCGAGGTACATGACGTGTACAGGGCGGTAAGTGGCGAGAGCGTGTGTGAAGAAGTACACCCCTGCAGGGTTAACATCATCTATTCGAATAGCCGGATTCCTCGGATATGGAAACGTGGACCCCTTGCATAGTTCATAGACAAGTGAAAGTGGATACTCTAAAATACGCAAGATAAGCGTGAGTGCTATGGATGGCGTTCTCGTAGGGAGACGGGAGTGGATCCATAGTGGTGTATTGATATGGTGAATATGTGGACTCGTGTGCGCTACCTCAAAAGAGTTACTTGCAGTCGTAGTTCAGGATAGCCACCGAGTCAAAGCTGGCTTGCTGCAGTTAAACTCCACCACCCCCTTTGTTGATAATGATGCATGCGTAGATAGATCTGATGTAAGTCTTGCTGGGTACATTTGTACTCACGTTTGCCTATTTTATGTTTTTGCAGAGAGACTTCAGTCTCACTAGTAGTTCCGCTTGGACTTCGATGTTTAGCTTGATACCTCAGCTACGATCTTGTGCCCTCGGCAGGATCTGGTAGATAGTCAGGCTTCCCAGCCTTTTTCATTTATAGATGTCTGTACTCAGACATGATAGCTTCCGCTTGTGCCTTGACTTGTATGCTCTGATTGTTGGGTCATGAGACCCATGTTTGTAATGTCTCGCTCCTCGGAGCCTATTGAATAAACTACTTGAGTCGTAGAGTCATTTTGTGATGCCATGTTGTATTGCACATATCGAGCATATTGTGTGTATGTTATTGAAATGCTTGGTATGTGTGGGATCTGACTATCTAGTTGTTTATCTTTAGTAGCCTCTCTTACCGGGAAATGTCTCCTAGTGTTACCGCTGAGCCATGGTAGCTTGCTACTGCTCTGGAACACTTAGGCTGGCCGGCATGTGTCCTTCTTCGTTCCTGTGTCTGTCCCCTCGGGGAAATGTCACGCTTTGAGTACCGGAGTCCTGTTAGCCCGCTACAGCCCGGTTTACCGGAGTCCTGCTAGCCCAGTGCTACAGCCCGGACCCACTTGCTGATGACCGACACGTTCGAAGCTGGGTCATGGATGCCTGTCCCTGTAAGTCTGTGCCACTTTGGGTTTACGACTAGTCATGTCAGCCCGGGCTCTTTATCATATGGATGCTAGCGACACTATCATATACGTGAGCCAAAAGGCGCAAACGGTCCCGGGAAAAGGTAAGACGACACCCGTGGGGATACCGTGCGTGAGGCCGCAAAGTGATATGAGGTGTTACCAGCTAGATCGATGTGACATCGAGTCGGGGTCCTGACACTCGCCGCCGTCGACTTCGGCCACCCCGACCCCAACGGGCTCCGCCAAGAGCTGCGGGTTGGCCTCAGCTCCACTCCGGTGGTCTCCGCGGTCCGTTTGGTGGCCGAAATGACCAAAACCACTTCCGCCGCCGCGTCGGGCTCGCCGGCGACTAAACGCCGGCAGCCGACATTAACTTTGACCACGGGTGGGCCCTGAGTCAATGACAGGTGGGGCCCAGCCCTGTTAATTAAACAGGATTAGTTTTAATTAAGTTTTAATTAAAATAATCACCCTGACATGCGGGACCCACTGTCAGGTTTGACCTGGACCAGTTCCGTTGACCTGCTGACGTCACACTGACGTCAGGCTGACGCAGTAATTGATTTTCTGGATTTAATTTAAATCAGGAAATTCCAGAATATTATTTAAACTTCAAAAATTCATAACTTTTATTCTGTAACTCCAAATTGGACAAATTATATATGAAAAATGATCAGAAAAATCCAATCTATCCATCTGTACTATTTTCATGCATGATCAAACAAGTTAAATTGATGTTTAAGCAGAACAAGGAAAAGCACTTTAAAAGGCCATATTTGAATTTGAAATTTGAATCCTTGATTCAAATTTGTTCAAACCCTTCTGGTTTTAGTTGCATTAGCCCAATACACTCATATTGCCATGTTTCATGCATGCATCATATTGTTGCACATTGTTTGGTGATGCTTGCGTATCGATGCCCTTGCGACAGGTTCTGTCCCCGAGGAGTACCGTGATTACCCTAACGAAGAACCGTATCCGTGCATCGAACCATCAGGCAAGCAACCAACCATTTGATCATATCGATACAATCCCATGTTCTCGCTCCTGCTCTCTTTTACTGCATTAAGACAACGCGTTTCAAACTGCTGTGTGCTACGGTAGTTGAACCCATTTCCTCTGCATGACCTGTCATTGCCACAGTAACTAGATGAAACCCACTAGCATGTGTAGGAGTTGCTTGAGCCATATGTATGTGTTGTTCCTACCTTGCTATGCCTGCTATGCTTAGAGTCGTGTCAGGTCTGGTTCATCTGGGTGATGGGCTAGAGTGAAATGATTATGTCGGTAATGAGAGTGGTGTGGTGAACACGATTTGGTAAAGGTATCGATGAGAGGCCATGTAGGAGTACATGGTGGGTTGTTTCATTGAAGCCGACCTTAAGCACTGAGATCTGTATGCGTGATTTAAGATACAACTACTACCATGCATTGGGCCCTGAAATATGACCCCGCTCGACTTCTTATTCACCCTAGCTCTCTGTCCAGGAGTTGCAAGTAGTTCTGGTGTTTGTAGCCTACTGGAGGCCGTGGACAGCACTGACCGTAGGGGTGGGCTGTGATGCGGTAGGTACGTGGCCGGGTGTACCGAATACCCGTTAGGTATCTCGGGAACCCTGTTCACATCGTTCGGGGCCGTATGGGAAACCTCGGCCGGACTCCCTGCGGATGGAACCTGAATAGGCGATAAACCTGGACTAGAGGCTTAAGTGTTTAGGTAGGTCGTGGTCTACACCCACGTCGGCTTTCGCTTGAAGTCTGCCGAGCACATGTCGTGTGCAGACGCTAAGTGGTGGAAACATGTATGAAGAAGTACACCCCTGCAGGGTTATCATAATCTATTCGAATAGCCGCGTCCGCGGTAAAGGACTACTTGGTTGCCTATACAGTTCATAGACAAGTAAATGGGAACTGTTAAAAGCCTCAAGATAAGTGTGAGTGCCGAGGATGGCTCTTCCGTAGGAAGACGGAGGCGAATCCTCGGTAGTGTATTGAAGTGGTGAGTAGTGGACTCGTGTGCGCAAAACCATTTCAAGTTGGAGTCTCGTAGGATAGTCTAGCCAAGAGTCAAAGCTGGCTTGCTGCAATAACTCCACCAACCCTTCTTGATACTAAGCATGTATGTAGGATCTGATGTAAGTCTTGCTGAGTACCTTTGTACTCATGTTGCTATAATTTACATTTTTACAGAAGACGCTGCAACCCCTTCTGATGGGTTCTATGTAGACGTTGACATCAACGAGTAGGCTGAAAGACCCAGGTGGTGACCCTGAGCTTGTGAAGGACCTTGTAGTATAGCTAGGCTTCCCAAGCCTCTTTTATTTTACTAGTTGTCTGTACTCAGACAAGTTACTTCCGCTGCTGGTTTGTATGACTGTATGACTTGTATGTTGGGTCGTGAGACCCGTACCTTTGTGTATGTCATGTATGGCTCTCTGGGCCTTAAATAAAGTACTTGTGTCATAGAGTCATGTTGTGATGCTTCGTTGTATTTGCACATATCGAGCATATTGTGTGTATGATTGAAATGCTTGGTATGTGTGGGATCTGACTATCTAGTTGTTTATCTTTAGTAGCCTCTCTTACCGGGAAATGTCTCCTAGTGTTACCGCTGAGCCATGGTAGCTTGCTACTGCTCTGGAACACTTAGGCTGGCCGGCATGTGTCCTTCTTCGTTCCTGTGTCTGTCCCTTCGGGGAAATGTCACGCTTTGAGTACCGGAGTCCTGTTAGCCCGCTACAGCCCGGTTTACCGGAGTCCTGCTAGCCCAGTGCTACAGCCCGGACCCACTTGCTGATGACCGACACGTTCGAAGCTGGGTCATGAATGCCTGTCCCTGTAAGTCTGTGCCACTTTGGGTTTACGACTAGTCATGTCAGCCCGGGCTCCTTATCATATGGATGCTAGCGACACTATCATATACGTGAGCCAAAAGGCGCAAATGGTCCCGGGCAAAGGTAAGGCGACACCCGTGGGGATACCGTGCGTGAGGCCGCAAAGTGATATGAGGTGTTACCGGCTAGATCGATGTGACATCGAGTCGGGGTCCTGACATGGAGGTGCTAGTTGTTTCTCCACAAATGATCATGGTGTTGTGTACTTTGAGAACCGTTTAGTGGTTCCCAAGAACCGGCATCTACGGCAGTTGATCTTTAAGGAGGCTCATGAATCTCCTCTCACCATTCATCCCGGTAGTACCAAGATGTATCAGGACCTACGCCAGAGGTTCTGGTGGACTAGGATGAAGAGAGAAATTGCTCAGTATATTGCTAACTGCGACGTCTGCCGTCGTGTAAAAGCAGAGCATCAACGGCCTGCTGGCACCCTTCAACCCTTAGCTATTCCTGAATGGAAATGGGATAAAATTGGTATGGATTTCATTACCGGTTTTCCCAGGACCAAGAGAGGGAATAATGCTATCTTCGTCGTTGTCGATCGTCTTTCCAAAGTGGCCCATTTCTTACCTGTTCGTGAGAGTATAACCGCTAGTCAGCTGGCAGACTTATACATCTCCCGAATAGTGTCTCTCCATGGTGTTCCTTTGGAAATCAACTTGGATCGAGGAAGTCTTTTCACCTCTCGATTTTGGGAAAGCTTCCAAAATGCTATGGGAACCCGCCTTTCCTTTAGCACCGCCTTTCACCCTCAATCAAGTGGTCAGGTAGAATGCGTCAACCAGATTCTAGAAGACATGCTTCGAGCCTCTGTTATCTCATTCGGAATGGAATGGGAGAAATGCCTTCCATTTGCTGAATTTGCTTATAACAACAGCTATCAATCTAGCTTGGGTAAAGCCCCTTTTGAAGTTCTCTATGGACGACGGTGTCGAACACCCCTTAACTGGTCAGAAACCGGGGAAAGACAATTCTTTGGCCCGGATATGATTCAGGAAGCAGAAGAGCAAGTTCGCATCGTTCGTGAAAAGTTGAGAACAGCCCAATCTCGTCAGAAGAGTCAATATGACCGAAAACATAAGGCTATGACTTTCGAGGTTGACGAGAAGGTTTACCTTCGCGTTACTCCTCTGAAGGGAACCCATCGTTTCGGTATCAAAGGCAAATTGGCTCCTCGTTACATTGGACCTTTTCGCATTCTCGCTAAACGAGGAGAAGTTGCCTACCAGTTGGAACTACCTCCGCACCTCTCCAGAGTCCATGATGTCTTCCAGTTTCTCAACTCAGGCGTTGCTTCTCGGATCCTATCCGTGGAGTGGACCACGAAACGCTTGATCTCCAAGATAATCTCACGTATCGAGAGTACCCCATTCGTATCCTCGATCAGGCCGAGCGTACCACTCGACGTCATAATATCAAGTTTCTCAAAGTACAATGGTCGCACCATTCTGAGGCTGAAGCAACTTGGGAAAGGGAGGATCGTCTTCGACTCGAGTATCCCGCCCTTTTTCCGGAGGAACCCAAATCTCGGGACGAGATTCTTTTGAGTGGGGGTGAGTTGTCACACCCTAGCTAGTTCATGCATTAGAGTGGTGCATCATGTTATTTCTTTCATCAGAAACCTGAAATGGGGATGACAGAACCCCCAGCCCCCTCTGAAACCAATTAGGGTTTACTAAAAACTTTTTCAATGACCCTGAAATGCCCTTCTAAAATGCCCATCATTTTTGTCTTGGTTCAGAACCTCTGCCAAAAGTGAGGCACATTTTCCTAGGCCATCTTAGGGTTTTTGAATTAAAACATAAATATTTGAATTTGGGCATTTAAAATTATATAAAATATTTAAATGCTCAAATATCTCCAAACTAAAATGTTTCATGTTGGAAATAATCCAACTATGGACCAGGAGTAGTTTGGTGATTTTAGAAGTTGCCTAAGTATTTTTAATAAATCAACAAAGTTGCAGAAGTATTAAAAAATACAGAAAACAGAAAAAATGGAAAAACTTACCTGACGCCAGCACCCGGCCCACCTGCCGGCCCAGCCCAGCGCCGCTCCAGCGAGCTGCTTGCCGGCCAGGCAGGCAGGCAGGTGCCTGACGGCGACCGCAGCGCGCGCCACGCACCTGCTCGCCGCCTCGCCGCTCCCCTCGCCCGGTGACGTCGTGGATCGGCCTCCCTCTCTCCCCCGAACCCCCCAGACACCCCCTCTCCTCTCCAGCTCCTCCCCCTCGTGCTCCCCCGCCATGACCGACGCCACCACCGCCGTGCCTACGTCGTAGCCGTGCTCCCCGCCGCCCGTGCGTCCTCTCATCGTGTCCAGGAGCTCCGTGGCTGTCCACTTCATCGAGCAAGCCGAGCCCCGAGCACTCGCAACGCCCGAGTCCACCGCAACGACCTCGCCCGAACCGCCGTCGCCGGAGATCCCCTTCAACGCCGTCGTCGCTCCGGTCCATCCCCGGCCACAGCAAGGGCTTCGTCGCACTCACTGTGAGCTTAGCCATCTTCCCCCCCTCCTTTTCTTGCTCCCGAGCTGTGTAGCAACCTCCCGGAGCTCAACCGCACCCACCGCCGTGGAGCTCGTCGCCGACGTGCTCCCGGTCACCCTCCGACCACTCCACGGTGTCCATCATGCTCACCGTGTCACGTAGCACCTAGCTAGCTAATCCCCGCGCCTCACCGACCCCTCTAGCGTCAAGTTCGTCTTCGGCCGAACACCGGTGGCTGCCAAAGTCGTCGCCGGCGCCAACTCCGGCCACCCCGACCCCAACGGACTCCACCAAGAGCTGCGGCTCGTCCTCAGCTCCACTCCGGTGGTCTCCGCGACCCATTTGGTGGCCGAAATGGCAAAAACCACTTCCGCCGCCGCGTCGGGCTCGCCGGCGGCTAAACGCCGGTGCAGCCGACCCGGGTTTGACCACGGGTGGGCCCTGGTTGACTCCCTGAGTCAATGACAGGTGGGGCCCAGCCCTGTTAATTAAACAGGTTTAGTTTTGATTAAACTTTAATTAATCTAATCACACTGACACGCGGGACCCACTGTCAGGTTTGACCCGGACGTGTCCCGTTGACCTGCTGACGTCACACTGATGTCAGGCTGCCGCAGTAATTGATTTTCTGGATTTATTTTAATATAGGAAATTCCAGAATATAGTTTAAACTTTAAAAATTCATAACTTTTATTCTGTAACTCCAAATCAGACAAATTATATATGAAAAATGATCAGAAAAATCCAATCTATCCATCTGTACTATTTTCATGCATGATTAAACAAGTTAACCGATGTTTAATGCAGAACAAGGAAAAACACTTTAAAGGGCCATGTTTGAGTTTGAAATTTGAATCTTTCATTCAAATTGGTTCAAACCCTTCTGGTCTTAGTTGCATTAGCCCAACACACTCATATTGCTATGTTTCATGCATGCATCATATTGTTGCACATTGTTTGGTGATGGTTGTGTATCGGTGTTCTTTGCGGCAGGTTCTGCCTCCGAAGAGTACCGTGATTACCCTAACGAAGAACCGTATCAGTGCATCGAACCATCAGGCAAGCAACCAACCATTTGATCATATCGATACAATCCCATGTTCTCGCTCCTGCTCTCTTTTACTGCATTAAGACAACGCGTTTCAAACTGCTGTGTGCTACGGTAGTTGAACCCATTTCCTCTGCATGACCTGTCATTGCCACAGTAACTAGATAAAACCCACTAGCATGTGTAGGTGTTGATTGAGCCATATGTATGTGTTGTTCCTACCTTGCTATGCCTGCTATGCTTAGAGTCGTGTCAGGTCTGGTTCATCTGGGTGATGGGCTAGAGTGAAATGATTATGTCGGTAATGAGAGTGGTGTGGTGAACACGATTTGGTAAAGGTATCGATGAGAGGCCATGTAGGAGTACATGGTGGGTTGTTTCATTGAAGCCGACCTTAAACACTGAGATCTGTATGTGTGATTTAAGATACAGCTACTACCATGCATTGGGCCCTGAAATATGACCCCGCTTGACTTCTTATTCACCCTAGCTCTCTGTCCAGGAGTTGCAAGTAGTTTCTGGTGTTTGTAGCCTACTGGAGGCCGTGGACAGCGCTGACCGTAGGGGTGGGCTGTGATGCGGTAGGTACGTGGCCGGGTGTACCGAATACCCGTTAGGTATCTCGGGAACCCTGTTCACATCGTTCGGGGCCGTATGGGAAACCTCGGCCGGACTCCCTGCGGATGGAACCTGGATAGGCGATAAACCTGGACTAGAGGCTTAGGTGTTTAGGTAGGTCGTGGTCTACACCCACGTCGGCTTTCGCTTGAAGTCTGCCGAGCACATGTCGTGTGCAGACGCTAAGTGGTGGAAACATGTATGAAGAAGTACACCCCTCCAGGGTTATCATGATCTATTCGAATAGCCGCGTCCGCGGTAAAGGACTACTTGGTTGCCTATACAGTTCATAGACAAGTAAACGGAAACTACTAAAAGCCTCAAGATAAGTGTGAGTGCCGAGGATGGCTCTTCCGTAGGAAGACGGAGGTGGATCCTCGGTAGTGTATTGAATTGGTGAGTAGTGGACTCGTGTACGCAAAACCATTTCAAGTTGGAGTCTCGTAGGTTAGCCTAGCCAAGAATCAAAGCTGGCTTGCTGCAACAACTCCACCAACCCTTCTTGATAATATGCACGTATGTAGGATCTGATGTAAGTCTTGCTGAGTACCTTTGTACTCATGTTGCTATAATTTACATTTTTTACAGAAGACGCTGCAACCCCTTCTGATGGGTTCTACGTAGACGTTGACATCAATGAGTAGGCTAAGGCCCAGGTGGTGATCCTGAGCTTGTGAAGGACCACATAGTATAGCTAGGCTTTCCAAGCCTCTTTTACTAGTTGTCTGTACTCAGACAAGTTACTTCCGCTGCTTGTTTGTATGACTGTATGACTTGAATGCTGGGTCGTGTGACCCGTACCTGTGTTTATGATTATGTATGGCTCCCTGAGCCTTAAATAAAGTACTTGTGTCGTAGAGTCATGTTGTGATGCCATGTTGTATTTGCACATATCGAGCATACTGTGTGTATGTTATTGAAATGCTTGGTATGTGTGGGATCTGACTATCTAGTTGTTTAACTTTAGTAGCCTCTCTTACCGGGAAATGTCTCCTAGTGTTACCACTGAGCCATGGTAGCTTGCTACTGCTCTGGAACACTTAGGCTGGCCGGCATGTGTCCTTCTTCGTTCCGGTGTCTGTCCCTTCGGGGAAATGTCACGCATTGAGTACCGGAGTCCTGTTAGCCCGCTACAGCCCATTTTACCGGAGTCCTGCTAGCCCAGTGCTACAGCCCGTACCCTCTTCCTGATGACCGACACGTTCGAAGCTGGGTCATGGATGCCTGTCCCTGTAAGTCTGTGCCACTTTGGGTTTACAACTAGTCATGTCAGCCCGGGCTCCTTAACATATGGATGCTAGCGACACTATCATATACGTGAGCCAAAAGGCGCAAACGGTCCCGGGCAAAGGTAAGGCGACACCCGTGGGGATACCGTGCGTGAGGCCGCAAAGTGATATGAGGTGTTACAGGCTAGATCAATGTGTCATCGAGTCGGGGTCCTGACAGCTTGACTTTGTATTCACGTAGGTTGGTGAATGTTTCCTTCAGGTCGTCGAGGAGCGTGAGGTGCTTCTTGATCTTCACCATGATGTCGTCCACGTAAACGTGGATGTTGTGGCCGAGTTGCAACAGTAAGCATTTCTGCATGCAGCGCTGGAAGGTGGTGCCAGCGTTCTTCAGGCCGAATGACATGGTGATGTAGCAATACACCCTAAAGGGTGTGATGAAGGATGTCTTCAGGGCGTCGGCCGGGACCAGCTTGATCTGTGGTAGCCGGAGTAAACATCCAGGAAGGACAGGAGCTCGCACCCGGCGGTCGAGTTGATGACTTGGTCGGTCCATGGGAGGGCGAACGGATCCTTGGGATAGGCCTTGTTCAGGCTGGTGTAGTCCATGCACATGCGCCAGGTGTTGTTCTTCTTCAGGACGAGGACTGGGTTGGCCAACCACTCGGGGTGGAACACTTCCATGATGAAGCCGGCTGCCAAAAGCTTGGCTACTTCCTCACCAATGGTTCTTCTCTTCTCTTCGGAGAAACGTCGTAGGGGTTGGCAGACAGGCTTGGCGTCCTTGCGGACGTGGAGTTCATGCTCGGGATACTTCCACAGGATACCCGACATGTACTTTGGGGTCCATGAAAAAATAACCCGATTCTCACGGAGGAAGTCGATGAGCTCGCCTTCCTATTTGTTGTCGAGGCGCGTGCCTACGACTACGTACTTTCTATAGCTAGGGTCTTTTAGGTTCAACTTTACTTTCTTGGTCTCCTTGGAGGTCTTGAAGGCGGCCTCGTCTGCCGGCTCCTTAGCCGGGATCGATGCGACTAATGTCTCGTTGGCCAGTGCGACGATCCGGTCCAGCTAGCGCCGCTCCTCTACTATGACTAGTGACTTGGCTAGCTTGGCGCCGTCTTGGGTGCACTCCAGGGACTTGAAGTAGTTGCCGGTGATGGTGATGAGGCCCTTCGGACCCGGCAGCTTCATCTTTAGGTAAGCGTAGTGGAGGACCGCCACGAAGTTGAAGAGCACGGGTCGGCCTAGCAGTGCGTGGTATGCGCTGGACAAGTTCACCACCTTCAACCAATTCGGCTCGCGCCGAAAGTGATTGCTATCGCCAAATAGGACGTCGAGTCGTACCCGGCCAATGGGAGAGCAGGAGTGGCTGGGAACGATCCCGTGGAAGATCGTCTGAGTTGGCTCCAGGTCCTTGGCCTCGAGGCCGAGTTTGGTCATAGTGTCACGGTAGAGGATGTTGATGCTGCTGCCGCCGTCGATGACGACTCGGGAGAACTTGCACGTGACTGAGGTGCGACGATGGTGGGGTTGAGGACAAGGGTGTAGCTATCCGGATTCGGCATGACAGTAGAGTGGTCTTCTTAGGCCCATGTGACCAGGCGGTCCGACCAGTGCATGTACTCCGACTCAGCGGGGATGACAGTGTTCACCCTCCTGCCGAAGGAGTCGTTGACCGTGGTTGTCGTCGCTGAGGCTGGGGAAGATGACGTAGGTTGCGTTCTGATATAGGTAGACGTCGACGCGCATCGCGCCGCTGGCTGGGGACGGTGGAGGAGGCGGAGGCGGCTGAGCCACGCCCGGAGCTGGAGCCGGAGGAGGCGGGACGTCGCCCCTCATTATGCGCTTGGTGATGCCGCACTGCCGAAGCATGTGCGTGGACGACCTTGCGCCACCGTGGTGCTTGCAAGGAGCATCGAGCATCTATTCTAAGGTCATGGCGGGTTGCCACGCCGTCTTGCCGGTCTGCCAGCGCTTGGCTACCGGGTCGGTTGCGGGCTCGGTGGCCGCGACGAGCTGGTTGTCGTAGCGTTGAGCCGGCTGGTCTGACTTGCACTTGTTGTTCTACTAGTTGTGCTTCTGTCGGCTACCTTCGCTGGCCGGCTTCGGATGGGGAAACGGCTTTGCTTTGCCGGCTTCATCGAGCGCCACCTGGATCTTCATGGCGGATTCGATGTTGGCGTACTTGTCCACCATCACCATGAGCATGGCCATGGTGGCCAGCTCGGAGCGCAAGAGCTCGTGCTTATGGACGGTTCCATCTCGACACCCGCTGACGAAGTACTGGATTGCTTGAACCTCGTGGACGCCCTCAAAGCTGTTCCGAAGCTCGGTCCAGTATGCGAGGTACTCGCGGCCGGTTTCCACCGTCCCCTTCACGCACATGGCGAGCTGGCTGGGGCGGCCGGGTCGCCAGTAGGTCCCCCTGAAGTTGCGGATGAAGGCCTGCTTGAAGTCATCACACATGTTAACGCTGCCCACCGGCAAACTGTTCAACCAGGTGCGGGCCGACCCTTGGAGGATGAGCGACACATAGCGCACGATGAGTCGATGGTTGCTGAGGGAGTCCTGGATTAAGGGGTCCTCGGACAGCCTGACTATATACATTGCCCGGACAGTTGGACTATGAAGATACATGATTGAAGACTTCGTCCCGTGTTCGGATGGGACTCTCCTTTGCGTGGAAGGCAAGCTTGGCAATTTGGATATGTAGATCTCCTTCTCTATAACCGACTCTGTGTAACCCTAGCCCCCTCCGGTGTCTATATAAACTGGAGGGTTTTGTTCGTAGGACAACAACAATCATAATCATAGGCTAGCTTCTAGGGTTTAGCCTCTACGATCTCGTGGTAGATCAACTCTTGTAATACTCATATCATCAAGATCAATCAAGCAGGAAGTAGGGTATTACCTCCATTGAGAGGGCCCAAACCTGGGTAAAACATCGTGTCCCCGGCCTCCCGTTACCATTAGCCTTAGACGAGTTCGGGACCCCCTACTCGAGATCCGCCGGTTTTGACAACGACATTGGTGCTTTCATTGAGAGTTCCACTGTGTTATCACGATAAGGCTTGATGGCTCCTTCAATCATCTTCAACGATGCAGTCCAGGGGTAGGTTTTCTGTCAGGACCCCGACTCGATGTCACATCGATCTAGCTTGTAACACCTCATATCACTTTGCGGCCTCACGCACGGTATCCCCACGGGGGTTGCCTTCCCTTTTCCCGGGACCGTTTGCGCCTTTTGGCTCACGTATATGATAGTGTCGCTAGCATCCATATGATAAGGAGCCCGGGCTGACATGACTAGTTGTAAACCCAAAGTGGCGCAGACTTACAGGGACAGGCATCCATGACCCAGCTTCGAACGTGTCGGTCATCAGCAAGTGGGTCCAAGCTGTAGCACTGGGCTAGCAGGACTCCGGTACTCAATGCGTGACATTTCCCCGAAGGGACAGACACAGGAACGAAGAAGGACACATGCCGGCCAGCCTAAGTGTTCCAGAGCAGTAGCAAGCTACCATGGCTCAGCGGTAACACTAGGAGACATTTCCCGATAAGAGAGGCTACTAAAGATAAACAACTAGATAGTCAGATCCCACACATACCAAGCATTTCAATATCATACACACAATATGCTCGATATGTGCAAATACAACATGGCATCACAACATGACTCTATGACACAAGTACTTTATTTAAGGCTCAGAGAGCCATACATAACATACACATAGGCACGGGTCACACGACCCAGCATTCAAGTCATACAGTCATACAAACCAGCAGCGGAAGTAGCTTGTCTGAGTACAGACAACTAGTAAAATAAAAGAGGCTTGGAAAGCCTAGCTATACTATGTGGTCCTTCACAAGCTCAGGATCACCACCTGGGCCTTAGCCTACTCATTGATGTCAACGTCTACGAAGAACCCATCAGAAGGGGTTGCAGCGTCTTCTCTAAAATGTAAATTATAGAAACATGAGTACAAAGGTACTCAGCAAGACTTACATCAGATCCTACATACATGCACATTATCGAGAAGGGTTGGTGGAGTTATTGCAGCAAGCCAGCTTTGACTCTTGGCTAGACTATCCTACGAGACTCCAACTTGAAATGGTTTTGCGTACACGAGTCCACTACTCACCACTTCAATACACTACCGAGGATCCACCTCCGTCTTCCTACGGAAGAGCCATCCTCGGCACTCACACTTATCTTGAGGCTTTTAGTAGTTTCCATTTACTTGTCTATGAACTGTATAGGCAACCAAGTAGTCCTTTACCGCGGACGCGGCTATTCGAATAGATCATGATAACCCTGCAGGTGTGTACTACTTCATACACGCTCTCACCACTTACCGTTGTTTACACGACATGTACTCGACAACCTTCAAGCGGAAGCCCAACGTGGGTGTCGGCCACGACCTACCTAATCACCTAAGTTTCCAATCCAGGTTTATCGCCTATCCAGGTTCCATCCGCAGGGAGTCCGGCCGAGGTTTCCCATACGGCCCCGAACGATGTGTACAGGGGACCGTGACACCTAACGGGTGCCCGGTATCCCCGGCCACGTACCTACCGCATCACAGCCCACCCCTCCAGTCAGCGCTGTCCACGGCCGCCAGTAGGCTACAAACACCAGAAACTACTTGCAACTCCTGGACGGAGAACTAGGGTGAATAAGAAGCCGAGAGGGTCCATTGGTTTCCGGCCCAATGCATGGTAGTAGCTGATTCTTAAATCACACATACAGATCTCAGTGCTTAAGGTCGGCTTCAATGAAACAACCCACCATGTACTCCTACATGGCCTCTCATCGATACCTTTACCAAATCGTGTTCACCACACCACTCTCATTACCGACATAATCATTTCACTCTAGCCCATCACCCAGATGAACCAGACCTGACACGACTCTAAGCATAGCAAGCATAGCAAGGTAGGAACAACACATACATATGGCTCAATCAACTCCTACACATGCTAGTGGGTTTCATCTAGTTACTGTGGCAATGACAGGTCATGCAGAGGAAGTGGGTTCAACTACCGTAGCACACAGCAGTTTGAAACGCGTTGTCTTAATGCAGTAAAAGAGAGCAGGAGCGAGAACATGGGATTGTATCGATATGATCAAATGGTTGGTTGCTTGCCTGATGGTTCGATGCACTGATACGGTTCTTCGTTAGGGTAATCACGGTACTCCTCGGAGGCAGAACCTGCCGCAAGAACACCGATACACAACCATCACCAAACAATGTGCAACAATATGATGCATGCATGAAACATGGCAATATGAGTGAGTTGGGCTAATGCAACTATGACCAGAAGGGTTTGAACAAATTTGAATCAAAGATTCAAATTTCAAACTCAAACATGGCCCTTTAAAGTGTTTTTCCTTGTTCTGCATTAAACATCAAGTTAACTTGTTTAATCATGCATGAAAATAGTACAGATGGATAGATTGGATTTTTCTGATCATTTTTCATATATAATTTGTCTGATTTGGAGTTACAGAATAAAAGTTATGAATTTTTGAAGTTTAAACTATATTCTGGAATTTCCTATATTAGATTAAATCCAGAAAATCAATTACTGCGTCAGCCTGACGTCAGTGTGACATCAGCAGGTCAACGGGACACGTCCGGGTCAAACCTGACAGTGGGTCCCGCGTGTCAGTGTGATTAATTAAACTAAAATTAATTTAAACTAATCCTAATTAGTTAGCAGGGCTGGGCCCCACCTGTCATAGACTCAGAGGAGTCAACCAGGGCCCAGCCGTGGTCAAACCCGGGATAGCGTCGGAACCACGGCCCACCCGTGGTCAAACCACGGCGGCGGTAGCGTCGGCCATGGCTGGGGGGGCGCGAGGGGGAGGAGCTGGAGAGGAAAGGGGGTGTCTGGGGGGTTCGGGGGAGAGAGGGAGGGCGATCCACGACGTCACCGGGCGAGGGGAGCGGTGAGGCGGTGAGCAGGTGCGTGGCGCGCGCTGCGGTCGCCGTTGGGCACCTGCCTGCCTGCCTGGCCGGCAAGCAACTCGCTGGAGCGGCGCTGGGCTGGGCCGGCAGGTGGGCCGGGTGCTGGCGCCAGGTAAGGTTTTTCTATTTTTCTCTGTTTTCTGTTTTTTAATACTTCTGCAACTTTGTTGAATTAATAAAAATACTTAGGCAACTCCTAAAATCACCAAACCACTCCTGGTCCATAGTTGGATTATTTCCAACATGAAACATTTTAGTTTGGAGATATTTGAGCATTTAAATATTTTATATAATTTTAAATGCCCAAATTCAAATATTTATGATTTAATTCAAAAACCCTAAGATGGCCTAGGAAAATGTGCATCACTTTTGGCAGAGGTTCTGAACCAAGACAAAAATGATGGGCATTTTAGAAGGGCATTTCAGGTTCATTGAAAAAGTTTTTAGTAAACCCTAATTGGTTTCAGAGGGGACTGGGGGTTCTGTCATCCCCATTTCAGGTTTCTGATGAAAGAATAAACATGATGCAACACTCTAATGCATGACTAGCTAGGGTGTGACATTTTCCTTCCCAGACAGATCTTTGTATTCGGCGGCTTCGAACTGTGGGCCAACTTGTTTGGCCCCTTGGAGCAGATCGATAGCTATGCCCCTGACCATTAGGTCAGGTTTGGAAGCTTAAACTATACTGCCGACATCTGCGGAGACTTGATCTTCGACGGATTTGAGCCCATGTCAGGAATGCCGAACAGTCGTGACAAGCATGACTTAGATCTGCCATCAGACAGTGTTCGGGAGATCGCACCTGCGGCGACCCTAGGAATCAATCTGGAGCATAACGCGCCTTCCAACGAAGGGTGGATGGACCCCACCATGGAGGCCGTACACTCATCGCGTTGGAGCCAAACACTGATCCCACCTCCCGTAAAGGTGGTGTCAACGGACCCCCAGACTCGTCTCCGGAGTTCACCTCCGCGGATATTTTTCATCACTCGCCCTTGGGTGATGTGCTAAATTCGTTAAAATATCTTTCCTTGTCAGGAGACTCTTTGCCAAACTATGTCCGGCTCGAGTGGGAAGCGGACGACGAAGAAATTTGTTCCCCACACACCACCCACTTAATTTCCATTGTTGATGACTTAACCGGCATGCTTGACTTCAACTTCGAAGACATCGATGGTATGGACGACGATGCAGGAAGAACATGAACGACCGCCTATAGGGCGCTGGAGAACCACCTCATCATACGATATATATATATGGTGGACACCCCCAAAGAAAGCAATGGCGATGAGGCAACGGAAGATAACCCCGTGGAGAAGCAATCTAGGCACCGGCATCATAGGCGCCGCTCCAGGCCCCGCAATAGCAAAAATAGTTATACCGGCACAAGAGATAACAATCCGGATGGTGCCGAAGACGAAAATAATCCTGCCCAGCCAGGCTTCGAGCAGGCCGAGCAGGGGGATGGGCAGGGTAGCCCTAAAGAACAGGCAACACATGGAGAATCAGAGGATGATAACTACATGCCTCTCTCCGAAGATGAAGTGAGCCTGGGCGACGAAGAATTCATCGTGCCTGAGGATCCGGTCGAGAAAGAGCGCTTCAAGCGCCAGCTTATAGCCACTGCAAAAAACCTGAAGAAAAAGTAGCAACAGCTCCAAGCTGATCAAGATCTGCTAAACTGATAGATGGACAGAGGTCCATGCTGCCGAGGAATACGGACTCGAGCACCCTACCAAAAGTTACCCAAAGCGCAGGTTGCTACCTCAACTCGAGAAGGAGGCGTTACAGCCCACACTACCAGCGCATGATGTGGCTGATTGTCCACCCCATGGCCGAGACAAAGCTGCGTATTACCCCGAAATCTAGACCGCACCCTGTCGCCAATCAAAGGCCTAGGGCTACACGAAAGACCTGCGAGATGTATTGGGAACCAAAGCAGGAAAGTCAAGATCGATCTACGGATCACAGGGGCGCGCCACAACGCATGGCGATGACCGTCACGCCGGATACAGTAAACAAAAGACAAACTAGACAGAATACAATGTAACCCGGCACAGTGGCGCCGCACACTCCCAGTGCTTCACTGATGAAGTAATGGATCATGAATTCCCATAAGGGTTTAAACCTGTGAACATTGAATCATACAATGGTACTATAGACCCCGCGGTATGGCTAGAAGATTTCTTCCTCCATATTCACATGGCCCGCGAAGATGATCTACACGCTATCAAGTACCTCCCACTAAAACTCAAGGGACCAACTCGGCATTGGCTAAATAGCTTGACGGCAAGCTCCATCGGGAGTTGGGAGAGCCTAGCAGACGCATTCCTGGACAACTTCTAGGGAACTTATGTGCCACCACCGGATGTTGATGACTTAAGTCACATAACCCGACAGCCCGGAGAGTCAGCTACGAAATTTTGGACCCGGTTCCTAACTAAAAAGAACCAAATTGTCGACTGTCCGGATGCTGAAGCCCTAGCGGCCTTTAAGCATAACATCTGCGAAGAGTGTCTTGCTCGACATCTCGGCCAAGAAAATCCAAAGTCCATGGCAGCCCTCACAAAACTCATGACCCGCTTTTGTGCGGGCGAGGATAGCTGGTTGGCTCGTAGCAACAACACAGCAAGCAAGCCTGGCATATCAAAAGCCAGGGATAGCAACGATAAACCACGGCGCAACAAACACAAGCGTCGTAAAAACGGTGATAGCGCCGAAGACACGACAGTCAATGCCGGATTCAGTGGCTTCAATTCCGGTCAGCGGAAAAAGCCATTCAACCAAAACAATGCAGGCCCGTCCAGTCTAGACCGCATACTCGATTGTCCATGCCAAATTCATGGCACCGGAGGAACACCAGCCAATCATACCAACAGAGAATGCTGGGTCTTCAGACAAGCCGGCAGGTCAGGTGCCGAAAACAAGGGGAAAGGGTCCCAAAGCGACGGCGACGACAAAGAGCCCCGATCACCGAACACAGGAGGACAGAAGAAATTCCCTCCCAGGTGAAAACGGTGAATACAATATACGCAACCCATATTCCCAAGCAGAAGCGTGAACCAAGGGATATCTACGTAATGGAGCAAGTCACCCTGAAGCTCATTACATTGTCCTCTTGTCCGATCACTTTCGATCGCAGGGACAATCCGACCAGTATGCATAATGGCAATTCGACCGCATAGGTCCTCGACCCCATCATTGATGGATTCTGCCTCACACAAGTCCTAATGGACGGTGGCAGCAGTTTGAACATGCTCTATAAAGATACAGTCCGAAAAATGGGCATCGACCCCTCAAGGATCAAGCCCACAAAAACCACCTTCAAGGGTGTAATACCAGGTGTAGAGGCCTGTTATACGGGCTCGATCACACAGAAAGTGGTCTTCGGATCTTTGGACAGTTACCCTACTGAAGAGTTAGTCTTCGACATCATCCCCTTTCAACTTGACTATCAGGCACTGCTCAGATGAACCGCGCTTGATCAGTTCAATGCGGTGCCACATTACGCCTACCGTAAACTCAAGATGCCCGGTCCGTGTGGCGTCATCACGGTTAATGGCAGGGCCCAGCTCCGGGACACCGCCAAAGGAGTCCGAACTACTGCACGGCAGGATAACCCAGCTCACCCGGAGCTTAAGTAAAACACTTCCGGCAAAACGTTAAGACAAGCCACATACCGCGGCTCAACCGCTCTGTGGCACAAAACCATTTTTTACATTTTCTTTGCAGGTTCACCCCTACGTAGGCCAGGACGGATGGCGTGAAGATAGTTCGAGTGCGTAAGGAAATCTCTAGCTATTGCCCTCTACGATTATCTGACCACACCCCGGATCCACGTACACCTTCCTCCCACTTGGCCTCAGCGGGTTCCGCAGTCATATTTCCTTTTATCACATTACCTATACTCATACGCATTGACGTATTATTGAAATACAACATGTGAGTTTATATGATGCTCCCTTTTCTTATTAAAACTCCTTTGTAAAAAGGCAGCGGCATTCCGCGTTATGCCTCAATATGCCAGGGGCTTCTTTATACCCATAATATGGCAATAAAGTCCGAACACCTTCGCGGCAGTTCGGCACCCCGAACTTATAGCATTATATGCATCAGCTCCGAATCATGTCTTGGGTCAATAGTTGCGTTTGCCCGGCTCCTATGTTTTGGTACATCATGTTCCGCTATATCGGCTACGGTAGCATAGGAAGAACTACTAAGATTGTGTCCCGGTTCTCCCGGACGAGCACCTCAGTAGAGGAAGCCAAAAACTGACTGTCATGATGCAGCGAGAGCTGGTCAGTTGTTCGAGAGGTTGTTAAAACTTTAAGGATTTCTTCCACACAATGCCATAACCAATGCAGCGTGCGAGGGATCGGCTTTTTTTGATCAGGTGCCTGCAACGCCCCCAATGCAGTCTTTCGAACACCAGGGGCTTCACCTACCTTCCTTTTAAAACTCCTATGGCTAAGTGAGAGTGATAAAGCCCTATAGTCTGATTGCCTGGTTCGTTGTGCTGAACACCTCCTTCAAGGACCCAAAACTGGGATAAAGAGTGTTCAGGTTTATACCGAACACCCCCGTACTTACTACGTGGGGGCGGAAGCCGACGACTGGCCAACTCTCAGGATTAGTATATAAAATTGCCGCACAGGAGGAAAAACTTTCAAATGACAAGCAATAAATGATAAAAATGCTCTTGTTCAAGTATTACAATGGACAAACATGACCGTATTCATGGAAATATAATGTCCTTGGTGCATTGTTCCACCGCAAGGCGGGCTCCTTTCAGGACACCTTCATAAGATAGCTCGGGCTTGTGGTGCTCCTTTCCCTCTGGCGGTCCCTCGGTCATCAGCTTTTCCGCATCCATCTTCCCCTAGTGCACCTTCGCACGAGCAAAGGCCATTCGCGCACCTTCTATGCAGACCGACCGCTTGATGACTTCGAGTCGAGGGAAGGCCTCCACAATCCGCTTCACGAGCCCGAAGTAACTGCTTTGAATTGGCTCGGCGGGCCACATCCGGATAATCAAATCCTTCATGGCTAGCTTGGCCGCCTTATGCAATTCGACTAGCTGCTTCAGTTGATCGGAAAATGGCACCGGATAATTCGGCGCCAGATACTGCATCCAGACTAGCTAATCCGCAGTATTCCTCTCTTCAGCTTGGTAGAATTGGGCGGCGGAAGATATGCTGCGTGGCAGCTCCGCAAATACCCCCGGAGAAATCAGAATTTAAACACACAACTTGATTTTCTCCGTTCAAATACCCGCTTTGTACAGAAAAAGCCTTACCAACGGCAATCTTCCTCGCCTCCTGGATTTCCTTCAGGGCCCCTTGGGCTTCCCCTAGGGCATCACTTGCGGCCTGGCGAGCCTGGGAGAGTTCGGATTCTTTAACTACTAAACTCTGCTCCAAGGTCTCGCACTTCTTCACGGCCTCTTGAAGCTCTCGCTCAGCCTCAATAACTATGGCCTCTTGCTTCTCACGAAGAGCTTGCTCTGCGGCTGTCTTCTTCTCGGCTTCGGCCATAGCCTTTCTAAGAGTCTCAATTTCGGCCGTCGCCCCTAGAGCACATTACAAAAATATTTTCGTCATGCACACTTATTCACTTGTGCTAAATAAACAAGGTTTCCGCATACCTTGCTTATCCTCCAGCTGTTTCATCAGTCGGCCAAGTTCTCCTTCGGCCCGTTCCAGACTATGTCTCAGTCCGGATACTTCCACAACATGAGAAGCGGCAGTCGCCACAGACGCCTGCTTATTAAAAAGAGTGATAGATGACAAGTGAGTCTCCTGCGAACATAAATTTAATCCTCTGTCCGGTTCTTTCTTTCACCGAGCAGTGTATCTGGGGCTGCTATCTATACTATGACACTCTTCCAAACCTCATACAAACATACCTCAAAGCCTCTTAGGAGGCTAATACAGGATTCATTCGGTCCACTCTCAGTAGACTAAATATTCTCAATCACTGTACCCATAAGGGAACGGTGTTCATCAACGGTGGAGGCACCCTTCAGCGCCGCCAATAAAGTATCCGACACCTCTGGTTGGACAGAGGTGGCCGGTGGAGCAGACATACCTTCTCCAGCTGACGGAGGCCGTCTATCTGATGCTGGGACCTTATGGGCCTCTAGAGTCGTGTCCGGCTGGGGGCCGGATTCAGGATGACCCCTGCCATCGACGTCCACGGGAGCTTTCTCTCCCGTGTGTACGGCCTCTGAAGTCTGGCCTCCTGGCGCTGCCTTTGTGATCTTCTCCCCCCTCCATAGCCTGGGTCCTTCTGGGACGAAACCTTTGTGTCATTCATATGTTTGGAGGAGGGGGCCTTCGGGGGTGTCCTGCTCTCCATTGCATCTGAACCCAGCAAATCCTATGACGAGGATTGTTCGGCGCGGGGCTTCACCGGACTGAAAAAAGTGCTGCTCAGATTAGAATGTCATACCATGACAAGTCTGGACACATGAGTGTGTTCGGATTTTATACTCACGAGTTCACCAGGGGCTCGGCCCTGGGATCCCACTCCGGGCTGTTATCGGCGGCGGCGGAGGACTCCTCTCGAAGAGGAGTTTTTCCCCTCTTGGGCGAATCGGCCTCCATGGATGTGGAGGCCGTCCTTTTATTTCTTCCCCATGCGGAGGATTCATCTCCTTCCTCCCCCTCATCCTCTTCAGAGGAAGAACGGTCATTGGAATCTTCGAATCTTGTGTCCGAAGTGCCACGACGACGGAGGCCGCCCCTGGTCTTCTTTGCCTCCTTTTCGGCATTCTTCTTCAGCGCCTTGTAAGGCGCCGGGACCAGCATCTTCATCAGAAGTGGGCTGGCCGGTTCTTCTGGCAGCAGGGCCGAACAGTGGATCCACCCTGCCTTCTTCCCCCATCCCTAGGAAATTTGGGGGAAACACTTCAAGCATTTTTCGTAAAGGATTTGCGAATAAAACATGTGAATTTTCAACGAACGATCACTTACCAAATTTTTAGGGCGGGACAGTTGGTACCCGCGGTCCTGGGCGGAGTCCGGCCACGATTTGCCGGACTTGAAACGCACCTTCCGGATGTCCTTATGCAAGGAGCCGAAGAGCTCTAGCAAGGTCTGGTGCTTGGCCGGGTCGAACTCCCATAAATTGCAAGCCCGGTGTTGACAAAGTAGAATCCGGCGAACTAACATCACCTGGACTACATTGACGAGCTTGATGTTCTTCTCTTCCATGTCTTGGACGCGCGTATGGAGCTCCGATAGCTCGTCATACGAAGCCCAGTTCAGGCCCTTCTTGGGCCAGGATGTAAGTCGCAGGGGGGCGCCGGATCTGAACTCTTGGACGGTGGCCCATTCATTGCCGCGCGGCTCGGTGATGTAGAACCACTACTGCTGCCACTCCTTGACGGAATCATTGAAAGCACCTGTTGGCCATGTAATGTTGGGCATCTTGCACACCATGGCACCTCCGCATTCGGCATGCTCGCCGCTCACTACCTTGGGTTTCACATTAAAAACCTTCAGCCATAAGCCGAAGTGTGGCGGGACGAGAAAGGCCTCGCACACGATGATGAATGTCGAGATGTTGAGGAAAGAATTGCGGGATAGATCATGAAAATCAATACCGTAATAATACATGATGCCGCGAGCAAATGGGTGGAGGGGAAACCCTAGCCTGCGGACAAAATGAGGGAGGAATACAACCCTCTCATGGGGTTCTGGGGTGGGGACGATCTGTCCTGCCATCGGAAGACGTTGGCCGATTCTCTTGGCCAAATACCCTGCCCCCCGAAGCTTTTTGATATCCTTCTCCCAGACGGTAGAGGCCACCCACTTGCCTCCTACTCCTGATCCGGACATGATACGGAGCATCCCATGTTCATCTCCATGTACACCTTCATAGCACATCAAGCCCCAAGTGGACCTACCGGAACTAAGGTGAACCCGCTCTTCTTCGAGAACATCATGAATATCCATTGGACTTGCTTGCTACCTCACCAAAGTGCTCTACGTGTCCTTAGGTACGAAGACCGTCACCCACAAGATGGTGAGGGATACCCCAAAGGAGTTGGAGAAGGACCCCAAGGACACAAGGAGGAGGAAGGAGTCCAACAGGACCAAATCGGCACCTCCCAGGCGACCCCGTGCCCACGGGCCTCGAAGAGCCCGTGCGCACGGACTACTCAGGGAGCTGGCGCTGGAGCACCCCGTGCGCACGGGCCTGTACCATGCCCATGGGACCCCCGTGCGCACGGGCCCAACTTACCCCGTGCGCACGGGCTCATCAGGATGGGCGGCTGTGATCCCCAATCCGAGCCCCTCTTCACCCACTTCGACCCCAAGACTATATATTTCGTACCTACACCATTTGTTAGGGATAGCAAAGTAGTTGATACACATTTGTGAGCTTTGCTCCATGGATCCACTCCACTAGGAGATCAAGACCTCCTCTTGGAGTGACCAAACAACAAGACCTCCTTCTTGGGGAAGGATCCCAATCATAGGATCATCAAGCCCTCATCTCCTTCATAGGATTTGGGATGAACTCTACCATGTATCTTATTTCCCTTTGTTGTTCATGTACCTTGTGGATCTTATGTGTTTGATTGTCTAGTGGATGTGTGATTTGACTTGTTCTTGAGTGCTCCTCTTGTTTTCCCTCCTTTGTTCATCTTGTCCTTGGGGATTCCACCTCCAATTCGTGAAAGATCTTCTCTATAGGGTTCCACCCTACATCAGGACATTTTTGGGAAACCTTTTTGGTGGAGAAGACGAACGCCTGAGCGTTAGGGCTCGAACAAGTGGGAATGGATGCGCAAAGGAAGAAGGCGTGGGTGAAAGAGGGAGTTCGTATCCCCTTATAAAGGTAGCAGAGATCCTGCGCCTCCCCACTTGCTTGTTAAAATCGCTTATTCCCCAAGCGCCACGATTGATGGCACGGTCGGGTTACCCACGCCCGTATTGATGAGAATCTCACGACGAGGGTACACGATCTCTACTTCGACAAAACGTGCCGATAAAACCGCCTCATGATATGCACGGTGGTAGGTGTGTAAAATGGTTCGAATAAAGACCGGCCCGTGGCGTGATCTCACGCTATAAAAAGTTGTCAGCAGAATAGATTTGTGGAATATTGTGCTCTCTATGGTGGTATGTGGAATTTGTTTTGTAGAGTCGGACATGATTCTTGTGTTCAAAATCTTCTATGGAGTATTCGGAGAAGGAACCCGCCTTGCAATGCCGAAGACAATCTGCGCGCCGGACTCATCGTCATTGAAGCCTGGTTCAGGGGCTACTGAGTGAGTCCTGGATTAAGAGGTCCTTGGACAGCCGGACTATCTACATTGGCCGGACTATTGGACTATGAAGATACAAGATTGAAGACTTTGTCCCGCGTCCGGATGTGACTCTCCTTTGCGTGGAAGGCAAGCTTGGCAATTCGGATATGTAGATCTCCTTCTCTGTAACCGACTCTAACTACCCCTAGCCCCCTCGAGTGTCTATATAAACCAGAGGGTTTAGTTCGTAGGACAACAACAATCATAATCATAGGCTAGCTTCTAGGGTTTAGCCTCTATGATCTCGTGGTAGATCAACTCTTGTAATACTCATATCATCAAGATCAATCAAGCAGGAAGTAGGGTATTACCTCCATCGAGAGGGCCCGGACCTGGGAAAACATCGTGTCCCCTGCCTCATGTTACCATTAGCCTTAGACGCACAGTTCGGGACCCCCTACCCAAGATCCGCCAGTTTTGACACCGACAGTTGCCACCTGCAATACCGATGGCGGTGGTGTACTTGATGAGCCAGTCCTTCGGCTTAACGGTTCTGTTGTACTTGGGGTGTCGTGGGGGAGCGTAAATCCTTTGGGAAATGGCCCGTCCCGGATGCGTGGGTCAAAACACGTCGGCCCGACGGCACTGCTCTCTTCCACCTCCAGGTAGAAAGCGAGCCGGTCGAGGCGGTGGCGAGCGCCGGTGTCGTCGATGGCGCGTGCGCCGACTCGGCTG
>NC_041383.1:302945894-303011097 GCF_002162155.2 Triticum dicoccoides | reverse complement strand
CTCGTCGCCTAAGCCACCGGTGGCCGTCGGGGCCGGGTCGCGCCGGGTCCGGGTGCGGCCGGAGTGCGCCTCGCCGGGTGGTGAGGACGTCGTGTGCTGATGATCGCCGGGCTCGCTAGCGCGGGTGGAGCCGGATCCCGTCGGCTTGGCGAGTTGGTTGAGGCGGTCCTGTTGCGTGTTGGTCGTGTCGAGGAGGTCGTTCATCCGCTTGATGCGATCCCTCGGTTCCTCGCCCATGAGCTGGTCCAGGCCGACTGCGGCCGCCTGGGAAGCGCGCATGTTCTTCACGGGAGTCTCATAAACGGGCGGGATGGTGCCAAAGGCGCAGCCGATTGCGCTGCCCCGGGCTCGCACATCGGCGACCTGGCTTAGCTCGGCATGGCAGGCGTGAAGCCATAGGCGGTGTTGCGCTCCAGCTGAGCGGAATCCAGGCGGCGCTGCATGGCGGCGAGCGTCTCGGTCAGGTCCAGTAGGTGCTGGCGGTTCTCCTCGAGCCGGGCCCGGGCCTTGGTGACGTTGGAGGCGTCGATGTCGCTGCCGATGGGATGCGAAGGCCCTGCATCGTGGCGTGCAATGGGTTGGGTGAGGCGGCCCGACTCGCTGGGCCTTGGCTTCGGTGGCCTTCCTCGCCGCGCTAGAATGGGATTCCAACTCGGCACCTTTTGTTTTGAGATTTTGAGAAGAGTTGCTCTTTGGAGAGCAAAGTACGATGAAAGTTGTAAGCTATGTTCGGGGGGGAGTTATTGTCTATCATTGGGCACCGTTGCTCCAAAAGCCATGTCCTGTGCCGGATCTAGCTGACAAACCAACAACTGACGAGGAGGAGGCGTCGGTGCCGGTGACGAAGACCTCCACGTGGAAGTCCAGGGAGAGAGGGCAGTTGGAAAAGTCAAGTACCTCGCTGGGGTACTCGTCGGCCGTGGGCGCATCGGAGATGCACAGTGCGGCGAAGGAGGCGACGAGCGCGTCGATGATGTCGCCCGCCAACGTGACGGGCTTGTCGTAGTCGGAGATGAGCCCCATCTGAAGCATGATCCCGGCTAGGACCTCGAGCTGTCCCATGGTGGGTGCCAACTGTCGTGTCTATCTCGTGGGCCGGTTTGTGAGACGACAGATTCCACGGGGTGGCTTGAGGTGAGGGCAAGACTGCTTTGGAGGTCAAGGGATGGGATTGGGCAAACACCACGCGGTGATTTACCCAGGTTCGGAGTTCTACGGAGAGATAATATTCCTACTCCTGCATGTTTGAATATATATGAAGTGTACATGTCTAGTTGTACATAATGGCTCTTGGAGCTGTATCCGGATGAATCGGGATGCTGGCTACACTTATTCTCTACTCCGTCTCATGTGTGAGTGAGTGTGAGTGTGTGTGGTGTGAGAGCCAAGGGCTCTGGCTATGAGCGTGCATGTGTGCGGCCAAGTGGGCATGGATGGATGGATGTGTGAGTGTGGCCTAGTGAGGCTGGGTGTGTGAGGCCTCCCCTGGGTCACTTTATATACTAGTGACCAGGGACAAGGGGTGGCCCACACACCCACTACACTATTGCAACGTCACATGATAATGCAGGCTATAGTGCACCACTATTGGAGTGCAGTAAAGTGTCACATGATGCAGGAACAGTGTTGCCTGCTCATCTATAGTGCTCCACTGTAGAGTATGGCCGTCATGTCTGCGTAGGTTCGACGGGACGTCTTACTTGACTTGACCAGAGTCCAGCCGAACGGGCTCAACCCGGACGAGCCTCAACCCGGACGGGGCTCAATCTGGACAGCTCAACCCGGGCAGGTAGAAACCGGAAAGGGAGAACCCGAACAGGGAGAACCCGGCCAGGGAGAACCTGGACAGGATCAACCGAGATGGGCTCAACCCGGCCAAGGTCAACCCGGCCGAGGTCGACCCGTCCAGGGTAAACCCGGTCAGGTCAACCTGGTTGAGGTCAGCCCGGCCAGTGTCCACCCACATAGATCAACCCGGCCAGGGTCAACCCGGACAGATCAACCCGGCCATGGTCAACCCGGACAGATCAACCCGGTCATGGTGAACCCGGCCAAGGTCAACCCAACCAAGGTCAACTTGGCCAGGGTCAACCTGTCCAAGGTCAGCCCGACCAAGGTCAACCCGGACATGTCAACCCGGCCAAAGACAACCCGACTAGATTCCAGCCAGCCAGGGGGCACTCCCCTGGCAATGTTTTGAAGCGTCGTTTCACCGTCTTGGGCATACCCGGGGGTCATCCCCCCGACATTCTCCTACTGGTTCGATAACCTTGGTCACATCACTGAGGGAAATACCTACCGTCGCTATACTGCATCATCCCTTCCTCTTTGGGGAAATACCGACGTAGTCCTAGCAGACATCAAAAGGAATTTCTGGCACCGTTGTCTGGGAGGATCTTCAACATCAACTAGGTTCCTAATAAAAAATCTCATCTCCTCACAATTTACATTATTTTCCATTTTCCTCTCTTTGTCCTCTCCCCCACGTCACAAAAATTTGCCATTTTATTCGCCCTCTTTTTCGTTTGTCATTTTCTCATCAGATCTATTTTTATGTGCAATCTTGTTTACCACTTTTTGTCGTTACGAATAGTTCTTCCTCTATTGCGTACACCCCCGAGAACGAGGTTCTTAACTTTAAACAAAGGGTAGGGGATAATTTAACATATGCTTGGTATAGGATTTGCATTACTCCTAATAGATCTATTCGTAAGCAATCTACCATTGTTCTTCTTCGCTGTTTTTATGTGGACCTCACCACTTGGTATAGATTCATCCTTGATACGATTAACGGTGGAAATTTCTTGATGTGTCCTTCTCTTGATGCTTTTAATGCTTTGGGTAATTTAGTGGGTTCACCCCCTCTCATGATCAATGAAACAACCGTTACCCTCGAGCATGTTATGGAAAGACTAAATGCTATCGATAAGAAAATGCTTATCGAAGAACATACTGAAAACTTGGATAGAAAAATTTAAAGTTATGCTAGTAAAATTGGGTCAGAAGCGGGAGAAATTTTTAAGTTTCTAAAAGAAAAGGGGACTATAATTCATGAAAGAATCGAAGAGAGCCCATCTAGGATTGATAAACTGGAAGAACTTTTTTCTAATCTAAGTACGGCTTTTGCTTCCGCCAAAACAACTGTAAAAATTAGTAAGACAACTCAAGTTACTAAAAACAAGGGGGCAACTTCTAGCAATGATAAAGGAGATCTTAAGATGATTAGTATACATCCCTATTTTATTGAAGTTATAAGAGACCCTCTTTGCAAAAATGAGGTTTTCGATCTCGTGCCTAGAAGTATTTTCGTTGATAATTTATATGCAAAATCCTCAAAAAATTCTAAGTGTACGATCAAAAAGTTGGAGGATAAAGAGGACAAAACTTAGATCCTACGCGTTATGCCTAGCTAGGGGCGTAAAATGATAGCACTCGTTGGGAGGCAGCCCAACTTGTATCTTTTTGCTTTTTGGTTTTCTTGTTGTCTTCAATAAAATACACAATTATGCCTCTGTTTAGATGTGTTTTTCCGGTTTAAATTAGTGTTTGTGCCAAGAAAGGCCTTTGGGATGATTTGGGTGAAAGTTGATTTGGTCTTGCTGAAAAGCAGAAACTTTTATGCTCACGAAAATATTTTTCATTTTTATCAAAAGAGTGCTTTTGATTTGATTCTTTTTGTAGAAGATTAATAACAAATTATTCATTTCTTCCTCATTTTTCAGAATTTTTGGAGTTACAAAAGTATTCGAAGTAGTCAGATTGCGACAAACTGTTCTGTTTTTGACATATTCTGTTTTCTTTGCGTTGTGTGCTTGTTTTGATGATTCTATGGTTTTGTTTGAAGAGTTTTTGCCATGGAAAAGTTATAATACAGTAGATATAATGCAAAGAATAAAATATGAATAGGTTTGCAACAACACTTATAGTAGTGGTTTGCTTTCTTATACTAACGGATCTCATGAAGGTTTTGTTGAGTTTTGTGTGATTGAAGTTTCCAAGTTTTGGGTTATCTTACGATGGATGAAGGAGTAAGGATTAGCAAAAGGCTAAGCTTGGGGATGCCCGAGGCACCCTAAGATAATATTCAAGAAGTAGCAAGCAACTAAGCTTGGGGATAACCCCGAGTTGCATCCCCTCTTTCTTCTAACAATCGTCGGTATTTTACTTGGAACTATATTTTTATTCATCACATATTATGAGTTTTGCTTGTAGCGTCTTGTATTATATAAGTTTTTGCTTGTTTTGCTTTATGCTTTAAGTCTTGAATCCTTGCTGGACACACCTTTTTGAGAGAGCCAAAAATTATGCTCTGCTTGCTCCTATGCTTTACTTAAATTTTTAGAGCCTTGGATTTTCTCTAGTGCTTCACTTATATCTTTTTGAGCATGGTGTGCTTTGTATTTTTTGAAGAAATGCTCTCATGCTTCACTTAGGTTTATTTGGGAGTTAGTAATTTTGTCAAGAAAGTCACTCTTGCTTGACTTAGATTATTTTGAGAGAAAGAAATTTTTTGCTCATGTTCTTCACTTAAATTTGTTTGAGCTTATCAAAAGCAACATATAAAAATAGTCCCAAAGTGATAGATATCCAAGGAGGATATAATAAAGTCTTTCGTGAAGATCATTGGACAAAATAAACTTGATTCTTAGTAATGGTTTTGAGATATGACGATATGATATGTGAGTCATGTTGATGAGTAATTATACTTTAGTAAGAATATTGATGTTAAGGTTTGTGATTCCCTATGCAAGCACGAAAGTAAATAGTTATGCAATGAAATATATATATCCTACTTGTGGTGCATTATTCAGTGTTACTTATGCTTAATGCTTGGGTACGAGATTTTTCGTTTCTTGGTTGGTTACTTCTCAATCATTTTGCTAGCCATCATACTGAACTAAGTATGATCACTACTTGTGCATCCAAAACCCTTTAAACTAGTTTTGCCATATGAGTCCACTATACCTACCTTTAAACTAGTATTTTCATGCCGTTCTAACCAAATTTGCATCTGCCATCTCCAATTTTCAAAATAAATTCCTCTTTTTTGTGCTCTACCGCTCGCGAGGCGGTGAGGGGTGGCCAATATTTTGCATGCTAGATGTGTTATTTCTGGGACGAGTGTTTATTCACTTGTCATTGCACGAGGGTACGACAAAGGTATTAGGGATGTCCAGACCCAAAATAAAAAATGAATTTACTTTATGTTGTCAAATAATAAATTCCTTGGAAAGTGTTGGTATGGAGGGCACCCGTGCATACGGATAAGCCATGGAAAGTGAAAGTAATGGTGGAAAAAGGAATAAACTTTATTTTTTGTTTGGGAACCGCCTATGATGTATCTAGCATGGAAAGTGTTGGGAGCTCTAAGTCGTTTTCGTTGGTGGGAAAAGTATGCCTCTCAAAATGTTTTTATCTCTTAATTTTTGCTTTGAGCTCTGGCACCTCTACAAATCCCTACTTCCCTCTGCGAAGGGCCTTTCTTTTACTTTATGCAATTTTTTATGTTGAATTTGAGTCTCCATATGCTCTTATAAAGCACCAACTAAGGGGCACTATGATCGTATTTGATCATTGGGTGTAGCCAATATTTGAGTGTTTTTCATGAATGGATCAATGATTGAGCATAATGGGCTAGGGATAACTTGCTTTAGTGTTGATATTCTGAAAGACATGGTTGCTTTTTGGTATCCTTGAGTATTAAAGTCGTCATGTCAAAACTAGACTATTGCTTTGAACCATATAAAACTCCAAATGTCCATGATATAAAGAAAAGATTATGTGATGAGCATGTTAGGCAGCATTCCACATCAAAAATTCTGTTTTTATCATTTACCCACTTGAGGACGAGCAGGAATTAAGCTTGGGGATGCTGATACGTCTCCAACGTATCTATAATTTTTGATGGTTCCATGCTATTATGTTATCATTCTTGGATGTTTTACTATCATTTTATAGTCATTTTATATCATTTTTTGGTACTAACGTATTGACATAGTGCCAAGTGCCAGTTGCTGTTTTTTGCTTGTTTTTTACATTGCAGGAAATCAATACCAAATGGAGTCCAAACGCAGTGAAACTATTTGTTGATTTTTTTGGACCAGAAGACATCCAGTGGGCCACGAAAGCACATGAGGGGAGCTCCGAGGGGAGCACAACCCCCCGGGGCGCCCCCCGCTGGGTTGTGCTCCCCTCGGAGCACCCCTCATGAGCTTTCTTGGCCCACTGGATGTCTTCTGGTCCAATAAAATCCACAAAAAGTTTAGTTGTGTTTGGACTCCGTTTGGTATTGATTTCCTGCGATGTAAAAACAAGCAAAAAACAACAACTTGCACTGGGCACTATGTCAATAGGCGCCCCGATGGGTTGTGCCCTCCATGTTGCCCCCCTCACCGCACCGCCTCTTTGCTCTATAAATACCCCAATATTCCAGAAACCCTAGGGGAGTCGACGAAAATCAATTCTAGCCGCCGTAGAGTCCAGAACCACCAGATCCAGTCTAGACACCATCATGGAGGGGTGCATCATGTCCATTGGTGCCCCTCCGATGATGTGTGAGTAGTTGTTTGTAGACCTACGGGTCCATAGTTAGTATCTAGATGGCTTCCTCTCTCTCTTATTATCAATATAATGGTCTCTTTGAGATCCATATGATGTAAGTCTTTTTGCGGTGTGTTTGTTGGGATCCGATAAACTTTGAGTTTATGAACAGATCTATGTTTTTATCCATAAAATTTATTTGAGTCTTCTTTGATCTCTTGTATGCATTATTGATTATAGGCTCGTATTGCTTCTCCGATATTTCAGTTTTTTTTAGCCAACTTGATTTATTTATCTTGCAATGGGAAGAGGTGTTTTGTGATTGGTTTGATCTTATGGTGCTTGATCCCAGTGACAGAAGGGGAAACGACACGTATGTATCACTGCTATTAAGGATAACAAGATGGGGGTCTATTTCTATATAAATAGATCTTGTCTACATCATTTCATCGCTCTTATTGCATTACTCTGTTTTTCCATGAACTTAATACACTAGATGCATGCTCGATAGCGGTCGATGTGTGGAGTAATAGTAGTAGATGCAGGCAGGAGTTGGACTACTAATCTTGGACGTGATGCCTATGTAATGATCATTGCCTAGATATCGTCATGATTATTTGAAGTTCTATCAATTTCCCAACAGTAATTGTTTTCCCACCGTTTGCTATTTTTCTCAAGAGAAGCCACTAGTGAAACCTATGGCCCCCGGGTCTCTTTCCATCATATTTGCCTTTAAGATCTATTTTATTTTGCTTTTATTTTCAGATCTATTAAACCAAAAATACAAAAATACCGTGCTGCAATTTATTTATTTTGCTATCTATTTATCCTACTTTATCACGTCTTCTCGCCAACTTGAGGCATCGTTACCTGAAAGGGATTGACAACCCCTTTAACACGTCGGATTGCGAGTATTTGTTATTTGTGTGCAGTGGTTGTTTACGGGGTGTTAGGTGGTTCTCCTACTGGTTCGATAACCTTGGTCTCATCACTGAGGGAAATACCTACCATCTCTATACTGCATCATTCCTTCCACTTTGGGGAAATATCGACGTAGTTCTAACAGACATCAGCCACCCACACGGCCTAATCTCACCGAGTACGCACGAGGGGGAGAAGGAATGTACACGGAGATTTACCTAGGTTCAGGCCACCTTGCGGTGCAAAACCCTACTCCTTCTTTCTGGTGCATTGGCCTCATGAGGAGGTTGAGCTGCCTCGCGTTGGCTCCGAGGGTGAGAGTGAATCCATCCTAATATACGGCAGAGACTACCCTATATTTATAGTGCCTTGGTCCTCTTCCCTCATAGCTTAGGCGGGAAGGGATTCCACAATGGCCAATCTGAAAGGGGATAAGAGGTATATCTTATCCTGACGAAAGGTGGTCTTTGCCAGTGAAGTTTCTGGACATGACGGAGTGGTGGGCTCGGTGATGACATCCATCCTGCCGAGCTCGTGGTCTTGGTCTTGTTGCACCGGAACGGAAACCTTTGGGGGATCCCTCTGGAACCCGTGCTTGTCCTTGTTTCCTTAGCACCAAAGAGGAAATTGTCCCCCTCCGCGCCCGCTATCACCCATCTGGCCTTGGTCGTCATGGCTCATGTCATCGGGACCCTCGTTACGTGGGGTACCTGCATAGATATCTTCACTCCTTGGGAGGAAGTCTTGGGGAGCTTCTCATCGGGATGTCATGGTGTCATTTCACTCGCGAGGCCGAGGGTCCTCGCGAGGGTCTTGCACATGTATTCTTGTAGCTGGGTCATACCGGGTCGTTGATGGGGCCACGCACTAGGCCGCAGGCAGGCTTGTCTGGGTACCCCCGATCGCAGAATGCCGACAGTAGCCCCAGGGCCCAAGGCATGCCCATCCTGGCTTCGAAGCGAAGGCAAGGAGCGAAGGGTGAAATTTCGTGGGCCCCAATCGCTTGCGGGCAAGGCTTTACACATGGTGCATGATGGGACAAGGACACCCCACTTCCCCACGTCGCCTCGGCAACAGCCCAGGCTGACAAAAGCCTGGCGCACGCTGTGAAACCATCATTGCTCTGAATACGAAGCGACGCCGGTTGGCCTCTGATTGCCTATAAGGGGCCGAGGGGAGCGGAGCCCCCAGCCCATCTCTGTCTTCTCGCCCACTCGCCTCCAATCCTTTCCGCAGGAACCATGGGACTAGTGAGGAGGTTCTTCGTCACCGAGAAGGGCAAAGCAATCAGGGATGAACTGAAGGTGCCTCCACCTAAGAGGGGGCACGGCCGCCCTCGCAAGTCCACCATGATGTTCAGCCTACTGAATGTGGGCGCCTCGTACTGGTACCATGTGCAGCGTGTTATGGCATCTCACGAGGCCAGGCGCATGGCAGTCGCGTCTCAGGAGGGCCCATACCCTCTCGAGCCCCTCGAGCCTCATGAGCCTCCTAGGCCTCTGGAGCCGCCTGGCTCCTGATCAGTAATCTACACGACACGCCTCTACAGCTACCTTGACGCTTCTACAATACCGGTTCTAGGTGACCTTTTGGTTTGTTCTGTTGAAGGCGTCCGTCGAGCCGCATTATACTCAGACTGTAAGGGTACACCTCTGCAGTTATGACATTTCGTTCATGTACCTTGTATAAATTACGCTTTCATGAGTTTTTGTGGCTGTTAACCCTGGGTCTGATGTATGTCACATCTAGAGTCGCCCCTACGGGCATCAGGCTTTGCCAGCTCTACCCTTGAGCGTCCCATGAGAGGAGGCTACCGGCACGGCACCTATACTCGTGCCTGCCCCTGCAGCACTAAAAAACCTAGGAGACTGATCTTTGGCTAGCGGGCCGGCCCCATGCACGTCACCTCACCAGGTCCTTAGTGCCTTCATCTTTCTCATAGTATGATCACGAGCAAATCAGCAAACACGCATCACCTCTCATATTTCATAATTGGCTAACATGCAGGAACCTCAGGAGGAAGGCGCTTGTGCGGCCTTGACGACACCTTGCCGCTTCGGGAAGACCCACATCAATCATTTAGCAGTTTTGTGTGCAAAAGGCTAAGTAAAATTGTTTCCGCTTGTCACTGGTTGAAATCCCTTTCCTGGGCGCCTCCACAAGGCGAACCACTCCTCTTTCGCGCAAGCCGCTTGCACGTCAAAGAGGGGCTCTTGAGCATCACGCCTTAGGAGCCCCTACTGGTCCTCAGGCCCTCACCCCTGGCCTTGTTCCAGGCTTCGCGACTTGACATACTAGTGGCAGCTGAGCCCACTTGATGGCCGGGTCCCGAGGACGTAGAGAACCTTGGTGAGCAAGAAAGGGAGGGGTAAACCACTAGTGAGGGTATGGGTAGTGGGGCGCGGCCTGGCCACGCGAGTGTCGCTTGAAACACTAAAGTACGTCAGTTCTCTCACGCACTACTAGATGGGCTTGCCTTGATGTGTTTCAGGACAAAAGTAGAGGAGGAGACCCCAGGAAAGCACACCCTCACGACACAGGAACACCTCATCAATCATGAGCACCCAGAGCTAAGTCACCCTCTCTATGCCAGGCGCGAGCCTTACTGTTGACACCACACCTCTGTTTCCGCGATCTTGTTTGGACGAAAATCCTTTCCCGTCCAAAAGCGGCTTGTGCGTCAAGGGGGACCTCCTGAGCATCACGCGTCAGGAGCTCTTACCGGACCTCTGGTCGCTCACCTCCTGGCCTCGCACACGGCATACCAACAAAGGAAGATGCTTACCTAGTGATTGGGTCCCGACGATGCTGGGCTCTAAGCTATTGCGAGGAGGAAAGGGCTCGAGCTTAAACAAGAGATGCCAACAGAAATAAAAAATTCGATAAAACATTAAGACAGAAGGCACGAGCGCTAATGTTTCTTACACGGCCCCGCGGGGCCCTTCATGACTTTTGGTGCAAGAACTAAAATTGAAAGAAACGACCTCCCGAAGGGCGCAACCCCTAAGGCACAGGCACCGGCGCCGTAGTGCCTAGCCGGAGTCATTCTCCTCCTTGATCGGAGCGCGGCGACAGGGCGGCTCGCCATGGTCACCGTCACTCGAGCCGTCCCTAAAGGAAGCATCATCGCCACTCGAGCGTCACGGCCATCGCCAATGGCAAGTTCATTGCTAAGGACGTCGCCGCCGCCCCTTGGGAAATCGCCGTGGACATCGTGGTGGACTTTGCACCCTTGGGAAATTGCAGTGGACATCGTGGTGGACTTGCGAGGGCGGCCGCGCCCCCTCTTAGGCGGAGGCACCTCCAGTTCATCCCTAGTGGCTTTGCCCTTCTCGACGATGAAGAACCTCCGCACCGGTGCCATGGTTGCTGCCGCAAGGATTGGAGGCGAGTGGGCGAGAAGACAGAGATGGGTTGGGGGCTCCACTCCCCTCGCCCCCTTATAGGCAATCAGAGGACAACCGGCGCCCCTTCTCATTTAGAGAAATGATGGCTTCGCAGCGTGCGCCAGGCTTTTTTCAGCCTGGGCAGTTGCCGAGGCAACGTGGGGAAGCGGGGGTGTCCGCATCCCGTCATGTGCCACACATAAAGCCTGGCCCGCAAGCGATTGGGCCCCTCGGAATTTCTCCCTTCCCTCCTTGCCTTTGCGTCGAAGCCAGGTTGGGCATGCCTTGGGCCCGGGGGCTACTGTCGGCATTTTGTGATCGTGGGTACCCAGACATGCCTGCCTGCAGCACAGTGCGTGGCCCCATCGACGGCCCGGTATGACCCAGCTACAAGACTACACGTGCAAGACCCTCGCGAGGACCCTCGGCCTCGTGAGTGAAATGACGCCATGACCTCCCGATGAGCAGCTCCCCAAACCTTCCTCCTAAGGAGCGAAGATCTCTATGCAAGTACCCCGCCTCATGAGGCTCCCGATGCCGTGAACCATGACGACCAAGGCCAGCGGGCGCAGAGGGGGACAATTTCCTCTTTGGTGCTAAGGAAACAAGGACAAGTGGTGGTTCCCGAGGGATCCCCCAAAGGTTTCCATTCCAGTGCAACAAGACAAAGACAACGAGCTCAGCAGGATGATGTGTTTGCTAAACCCACCACTGCGTCATGGCAAGTAACTTTACAGGGAAAGAACACCTTTCATCAGGATAAGATTTACCTCTTGTCCCATTTCAAATTGGACGTTGGGGAATCCCTTCCTGCCAAACCTACGAGGGAAGAGGACCAAGGAAATATTAATATAGGCTAGTCTCCATCATAGATTGGGATGGATTCACTCGCACCCTCGGAGCCTTCGTGAGGTAGCTCAACCTCCTCATGAGGCCAATCCACCCGAAAGAAGTAGTAGGGTTTTGCATCACAAGGTGGCCTGAACCTGGGTAAATCTCCGTGTCCATTCCTTCTCCCCGCTTGTGCATACTCGGTGAGATCAGGCCATGTGGGTTGCAAGCAATTAGTCGTCGTGCTGTGAAATCCTTCGTACACGCCCTAAAGCTTGAACCTGTTTCGGGTCCGTCGAGACCCAATTCTGAAAGAATGACCATCCAGAGGCCATTGCATGAGAAGGCTATGCACAGTTGACCCATAGGAGGTGACGTGTACGGGGCCGGCCCACCAGAGAGAGCTCGGTTACTTGGGTTTATCAGCACTGCAGGGACGGACCTGAGCACAGATGCCGTGACAAGTCTTCTCATGCAACAATCCGAGGAAGAACACCCGGCGCACGGCTCTTGCGGTGGCAAAGCACCAAGAACGCGGTTGTACGAACCGAGCCGCACCCCCTTACTCACCTACCAACGATGAGCTCATGATAGGACAAGGCACCAAGGACCCAAGGAGATGATGTTCACGGTAGCTGGCCCGCGAGAAGAGCTCGGTCATTTGGATTTAACAACACTGCAGGGACGGAACCGAGCACAGACGCCGTGCCAACCCTTGGTCATGAGGCGGTCGACATCGGGTTTGCGAGGGGGTCGCGACATACATGGTGACGAAGCATGGAGCATGCAAATTAAGTCATCGGGGAAATTTTATCAAGGCACAGCCAGTTCCGATTCATGAGAAAAAGATAATACAACCGGGGGACTGTCCCCAAGCCGCATGAGGATGCTGCTTCTCGTAGGGCGCCCTCAACTGAACAAACCGAAAAGTCAACTAGCAATGTCTCTACGGGAGCATCCGGGTAGTCAATGAAATGCGCCACAGAGGTTCGCTTCTCACAAGTTGGGCGGTTCATGAGGATCGGGGGGCTCGCGAGGGGTCAGGGCCTCATTAGGCACCAACGCCAGACATCGGGCCTGATGAGATGGCAGCGTGAGCTCCATAAACTACTGGTACGTGGAGCCCACGTTGAGTAGGCCGAAGGGCATGCAGAAGTAGTTGCATGGGAAGCCCCCGCTTAGGCCGACACATGACGGCCAGAAGAGGTCTTGAGAAGCGGCCCTGTTGAGGCCCTGGATGTTTACATAAACACGTATCTCGCCGCCCACGTTGGGAGTGGCAACTGAGTCGGTGGGGCACGCGGGGCGACGTTCGCCACACATGGCCCCTACTTCCTGAAGCCTGTAGATCGCCCTAGTGATGAACTCTTGTGCTCTTGGTACCTCGCACCGTGTTCCTTACTTGTGGGGGAGCGTGTTGAAGCACGCCTCCAAGTGGTGCCCGAGCACCTCCCTCAACGCACTGGTCAGGTCGGACGATCTCCAGGTGGAAGCCCTCGAGCCCAACTCGAGGGAGGCGTCGGGCACGCCTTCCTATGCATGAGGAACGCGTGCCCTAGCGATAGACGTGGCACCTGAGGCGTCGCCACTGGTGCCTTGGTTGCTTCAGGATGGTCCTTGGGGAGGAGCTGCTTCTTCTTTATAGGGACAACTTCAGGGGACGCGATGTCTGCCTCAAAATCAAAATTCTTGGCAATTGCAGCCCGGTAAGCGTGCTCAAGGGAGCAGACTATTGCATGGGGCTCTTGGTAGCTTCCAGCCCCCTCGTCCTGATGATTGTTCTCATTCCTCCTGGGGGCGGCGGAAGGCACGTGTTGCTCTGAAGACGGGCCTCACGAGGCTGGTCACGCCAGCCCTGGCGAGGGTTACAGTTCTCCCATCGTCCTCCACCGCGGCCTCCCCTATGGCAGAAGCCATGGTCGCTGCGCTCGAGGCGGCGGCCCAAACATTCGTCGCGGAGTGCCCTGAGGTTGTGACAGCCATCGGTGTTGTGGGTGTGCATGTTGTGGAAGACGCAAAACGGGCGACCGTTCTTGGCGGGCTCATCATAGTCTCGGCCACGCTTCAGCTCAAGCTCCGCTACCAACACAGTAGGGCCCTTGTGCATCACTTCCTTGGCCTTGGCCTACTTGTCTTCGGGCTCGACCTCAGGGTTGATGAGGAGAGCAAGGTGGCCTTCTTCCGCCCTCGCGCACTTTTTGGCCAGGTTGAACAGCTCCAGCACCGTGTAAAGGTCATCATTGATGGCAAGCTTCTCACTCATCCTGACGTCCGCCTTAGGTGAGCACAGAGATGATGGCTTCGTCCGAGGCCTTCGGGATCTTCAGGCGGATTTGGGTAAAGCACTAAATGTACTTGCAGAGGGTCTCGCCAGGGCACTGCTTCACATGCCGTAGGCCACTAATGGTGAGGGTGCAGTCGCTGGTGCCATGGAAGTTGGCGACGAACCGCTCGCGGAGCTCGTCGCATGAGGAGACTGACCCTTCGGTGAGGTTCAAGAGCCATTAACGTGTGCCATTGTTGAGGGCCATGGGGAACCAGTATGCCATGACCTTGTCGGCACCGTTCGCCGCCTCGATGCTCAATGCGTAGATCTGGAGGAATTCTGCCGGATCAGGTACCCATTGTAGCACAGGGGCATCTTCGGCTAGAACTTGACTAGCCAGACCACCCGGCATAGCTCACGGGTGAAGGCATGGCAGCCTGCGGCAATCACGGGCGCACCTCACGTGGGAGCAACGCGGTCCTGGTGCCCATGTCTCACGACTTCTTGGACGACCCGGCCATGGAGCTGGCGCGGGAGGCGCATGTGCGTCATGCATCGACTGAGGCACAATCTAACAGCTGGCCTCGTCACGAGTCGGCACCGGTGCTCCATGCAGTTGCCTGCCCGAGTGTGCGTCGTGTCGGAGCTCAGTGTTGTCGTTGCAACAAGGAGGAGGCGGAGGCGCACCGTGTGCCACATAGACCGCACAAAAAGGTGGAGGACAGAGCGAGTGGGAGGGTGCCGGGGTCTCGCCTGCGGCGTTGACGAGCTCCATGATGCCGCCCAGCCAGGTGCCGTAACCTTCCTTGGTGGGGCGGTAGCGTAGTAGCTCGTGCGTCATGACAAGTGCAGCCTGAGCGTTTGCCAGCCCACGACGATCATGGGAGGATGAAGCCGTGGGGGTGTAGCCGTTGTGCGGCATGGAGGGTGGCAACAAAGAGTCTTGCTGCTCGTGAGCAGCAGGGTCGGTGGCAGCATTGGCCACGACCAAAAGGAAGTGGCGGTGGACGTCAGGGCTCGTTGGCTCTATCTGGGCGATAGGAGCCGCATGGCGGTTAGCACGAACATGAAGAGCATAGTCCATGAGGACGGTGGGAACAGAAGTGGGGCAATGTGAGGAAACTCCGGCACACCCCTACCTGGCACACCAAATGTCGGAATCAGGGCTCCGAGGATCCAAGTAAGGTTCATACTTTTGGGTGTGCGCAAAGAATTCTACTAAGCCTTGACGTGTTGCTCGCTGCATCACGGTCTTGCTCCGGCGTGCTCAAGCGAGAGGGAAGGGAAGGTGAACACAGTGATTTACCCTGGTCCGTGCCACCTTGCGGTGTAAGACCCTACTCCTGCTTTGTGGTTGGTTGCCTCGCGAGGAGGATGAATATGAGCTAGTACATGTATGAGCTGCCTCGTGAGGACTCAGATGGCTCGAGGGCTCCCAGGGATTCTATTCTCCCCTTGGTGTCATCCGACCTATATTTATACTGGCCCGATCCTCTTCCCCCAAAGATCTATGCGGGAAGGGATGCTACAATGACCAATTTGTAGGGGGACAGTCATACAACTTATCCTGACTAAAGGTGGTCTTCGTCTGGAAAGCTTCTGGTCATGACACATAGGTGGGCTCAGTGATGACCTCCGCCCTGGCGAGTTCATGGTCTTGGCCTCAGTGCACCGGAATGGAAACCTATGGGGTATTCCTTGGGAACCTGCATACGTCCTTGCCTCCTTAGCACCAAAGAGGAAAGTGTCCTTCCCTGCGCCCGCTAGCGCCCTCCTGGCTCCTCTCGTCATGGCTTTACGTCACCCACGTGCAACGCATGGCTAGTGGCGAGCCTAGAAGTATCCGCCCCGCAAGGGGCCTTAGGAGATCTCCCCTTAGGAGCCATTGGAGCACCTAACAACGCTTGATGATGCTTGCCTCGCGAGGCGGGGGCCTCGCGAGGGTCTCGCTTCGTGAAGCCTTGGCAGTGGACCGCATTGGGCCCTCTAATGATGCCACGCACTGGGCAGCAAGCATACAGGCCTGGGTACCCCCAGTCCTAGAGCCCCGACAGGAGGCTTAAGTCAATTTTATGTTCATGCCCCAATCATGAGCTCTTAAGAGAAGTTATCATTCAGAATTTTTATGCCCGGCTTTCTCATAACGATCAATACATGCTTGATACTTCTTCTGTTGGTTCTTTATGAAGAAGACTATTGACTTCAGGTGGGATCTTTTAGAAATAATCAAACGCAACTCTGAAGATTGGGAACTCGACGAGGGTGAAGAGTTAGGTATTAAGCTTGAGTTTGATTGTGCTAAATATTTGATGAATACCGATGCTTTACACAAGTTTAGCACTAAATATGGACTTGACTCTGAGTTAGTAGCCTATTTTTGTGAATCATTTGCTTCTCATGTTGATCTACCCTAAAGAGAAGTGGTTTAGATATCACCCCCTATTAAAGAAGAAGTTAAAGAACCGGTTATAGTTAAAGATGAAACTATCATTTAGAATGTTGATCCAGTTGGGCCTACTACTTATATTGAAAAACCACCTTTCCCTATTAGGATAAAGGAAGATGCTAAGGTATCAAAAGTGGTTTCAAAAGCAATATTAAAGCACCTAAACCCTCTGAACAAATTAAAATAGAACCTAGTGTTGCTATTTATTTCTGTGATGAGGCAGCTAGAATTGCCAAACCCGATACTAAAGATAAGAACAAGCTTGTTGTTGGCATGCCTGTCATCTCACTTAAAATAGGAGATCATTGCTATCATGTTTTATGTGATTTAGGTGCTAGTGCGAGTGTTATTCATTTTACCTTATACCAAGAAATTATGAATTATATATTACCTGCCAAAATAGAAGATATAGATGTCACTATTAAACTTGCTTATAGAGATACTATCACACTACTTGGGATTGTTAGAGATGTTGAATTCTTCTGTGGGAAAATAAAATACCCTACTGATTTTCTAGTTCTTGGATCCCCACAAGATGACTTTTGTCCCATAATTTTTGGTACCCCTTTCTTGAACATTGTCAATGCAAAGATAGATTGCCATAAAGAAACAGTCAGTGTCAATTTTGGTGATGTGTCTCATGAGTTTAATTTCTCCTAGTTTCATAGACAAGCTCATGATAGAGAATTACCTATTACGATGAAATAATTGGTCTTGCTTCTATTTCCTTACCTCCTACTGATCCACTAGAACAATTTTTGCTAGACCATGAAAATGATATGAACTTGGGTGAAAAAAATAAACTAGATAAAATATTCTTTGAACAACAACCTATCCTTAAACACAATTTGCATATTGAAACTCTAGGAGGTCCTCCTCCGCCTAAAGGTGATCCTGTGTTTGAATTAAAGTAATTGCCTGACACTCTGAAGTGTGCTTATCTAGATGAGAAAAAGATATATCCTGTTATTATTAGTGCTAACCTTTAAGAACATGAAGAAGGAGATTATTAAAAATTCTGAGGAAGCACCATGCTGCTATTGGAGTATACTCTTGATGATCTTAAGGGCATTAGTCCCACTCTGTGTCAACACAAGATTAATATGGAACCTGATGCTAAACCTGTTGTTGATCACCAATGGTGGTTGAACCCTAAGATGAAAGAAGTGGTAAGAACAGGAATACGAAAGCTTCTCAAAGCAGGTATAATCTATTCCATAGTTGATAGTACATGGGTAAGTCCTGTTCACTATGTCCCTAAGAAAGGAGGTATCATTTTTGTTCCTAGCGATAAAAATGAACTCATTCCACAAAGAATAGTGACTAGCTATAAAATGGTAATTGATTTCAAGAAATTAAATAAAGCTAGTAGAAAAGATCATTACCCTCTGCCTTTCATTGATCAAATTTTTGAAAGATTGTCAAAGCACACACAGGTTAGTTTTCTTGATGGATAGTCCAATTTCTCTCAAATACCTGTATCACAACACGATCAAGAGATAACCACCTTTGCTTGTCCTTTTGGAACAAATGCTTATGGACGTATGCCTACTGGTTCATGCAATGCACCTACTACCTTCCAAAGATATATGGTTGCTATATTCTTTGACTTCTGTGAAAACATTGTTGAGGTTTTCGTGGATGCTTTCTCCGTTTATAGAACTTCTTTTGATGATTTCTTAAGCAACCTTGATCGAGTTTTGCAGAGATGTGAACAAACTAATCTTGTCTTGAATTGGGAGAAGTGCAACTTTATGTTGAATGAAGGTATTGTCTTGGGGCATAAAATTTCTGAATGAGGTATCGTGGTGGATAAAGATAAAGTTGATGCAATTGAGAAAATGACATGTCCTAAACACATTAAAGGTATTCATAGTTTCCTTGGTCATGTTGGTTTCTATAAGAGGTTTATTAATGACTTCTTTAAAATTTATAGGCCTCTTACTAATCTTTTTACAAAAGGATGTTCCATTTGTTTTTGATGATGATTATGTAGAAGCCTTTGAAACACATAAGAAAGCCTTAAGTTTTGCACCTATAGTTTGACCACCTGATTGGAACTTACCTTTTGAAATTATGTGTCATGCTAGTGATTATGATGTTGGTGTTGTTCTAGGACAAATAATTGATAAGAAATGAAACTTTATCCATTATGCTAGTAAAACTCTATACAGTACCCAAAGAAATTATGCTACTACTGAGAAAGAATATTTAGCAGTTGTGTTTGCTTGTGATAAATTCAGATCTTACATTGTTGATTCCAAAGTAATTGTTCACACCGATCAGGCTACTATGAAATATCTTATGGAAAAGAAATATGCTAAACCTAGACTCATTAGATGGGTTCTCTTGCTAAAAGAATATGAGTTGCATATTACTGATAGGAAGGGGGCTGAGAACCCCATAACTGATAACTTGTCTATGTCGGTGTTCTGGGAACGGGGGTCCCCAGACTTGCCTGCCTGCGGCCCGCGGCGTGGCTCCGCTAGTGGGCTAGTACGACCCTCTTCATCAACCAACACTCAAGACCCTCGCGAGGGGCCAAGCCTCATGAAGCAGACGACATAAGGCATCCTCAAGAGCGGCCTCACTAGGCAGGCACGCGAAGGGGCGGAGAGATCAAGGCAAGGGGTACCTCGTGAGGTTCCCGTGATGCAAGCCATGAGGACCAAGGCCAGGCGGGCGCCGGCGCGTGTAGTGTCCTCGTTTCCCCTTTGGTACTAAGGGGGCAAGCGCAGGCACGGAGTACCAAGGCATCAGGCAAACGTTTCCATATTGGTGCAACAAGACCAAGACCAGCGGGACGGCAGGATTGAGGTCATCGTGCAGACCAAGAGGGCGTCACCACCAGCGCCTTTGACGGGCGAAGACCACCTTTAGTCAGGATAGCTTGTACAAGCTGTCCCCTTTCAAATTGGCCATTGTTGGACCCCTTCCCGCTCAATATTTGGGGAGAGGACCAGGGCCTATATAAATAGGACTAGACACCACAGAAGGAGGCGGACAGACGGACGGATCAAGAACTAGGACCGAAACCAAAACAAGTAGAACACCACACCAGCTCAAGAACTCCTCACCTCCTAAGGCTTGTTCATCCCTTGTACTGTTCATCATCAGCCTAAGAGGCAATCCACCACCACCACACTGGAGTAGGGTATTACACCACAACGGTGGCCCGAACCAGTATAATCTTGTCCCTCTTTTGTTGTGAGTTCATCGAGCTAACCTTAGAGATCGCAGTGAGGCTGAGAGCAAGATTCGGTAGGGGGAAATCTTCGTGCGCACACCAGTGTTCGAACATCAAGGGTTTTGCCAGAACCCTAAATCTGACATTTGGCGCACGAGGTAGGGGTGCGCCGAAGTCTTCCTTCCGTTGATCGGTGTCCCATCACTTCGTCGCATCCATGTCTGACGCCCGCCAAGCCCGCGCTGAGCGTCGGGCCGCTCGCGTCGCCCAGACGGCTCCTGTCGGCGGGCCTCCCCATCGTTCTCCGTCGCCTGCCGCCAAGGCCACCACTAGCCCGACGGGGAACGAGCAGCAAGCATCCTCGCTGGACCCCTCCGTGCGGTGGGACGGACGCATCGCTAGTCCGTGGCTGACCCCAGCTGGCTTATTGTCCCACGCTCGTCGTGGCCCCACAGACATGCAGGCCATGCTGCTTATGGCACGCGAGCTCCTGTGTTACTGCCCCGTCGATGACCTCTACGAAGAATGGCTCGCTTGCATCACCAAGCTCATCAGCGCCGCAGGGGGCTCTCCTCGCGCCATCCCTCATGGAGCGCCTCCACCACCTCTGCCCCAAGAAGGTGCCCTGGCGCCAAGGCACGCGGGCCCTGGGCGTGTCCCACCGCGTCCGGCGCCCGCGCGAGAAGAAGGAAACTGTCAAGAAATCCCTCATCCTCAAGAAGGCGCCCCCATTCTCCCTGCACCGGTGCGACAAGACCGCATACTGCCTATGGCAGCGGTGCACGGATACCATCAAGAGCAAGCCCCACATCAGCAAAGGGCCCCGGTGACCACAGCAGGCTGCCGCGCCTTCACCGCCGAGCTGCGTAGCATCGCCTGGCCGGGCAAGTTCAAGCCGAACCTGTCTCCTCGCTATGACGGCACCCCCGACAGCGCGAAGTTCTTGCAGCTCTACGAGCTGAGCATCAAGGCGGCCAAAGGCGATGAGAAAGTCATGGTGAATTGGTTTCCCATGGCACTCAAGGATGGTGCCTGTTCGTGGCTCCTGAACCTGCTTCCCGGCTCGATCTCCTCCTGGGACGAGATGCGCAGTCGCTTCATCACCAACTTCCAGGGCACTCGCGACCGCCCCCAGCCATGGGTGACCTGCGCCGCACCAAGCAGCAACCCAGGGAGACCCTGCAGAAATACATCTAGCGCATCAACAGCGACCGCCTCAAGATCCCCAAGGTGACGGACGAGGCCATCATCTCAGCATTCTCTGATGGCGTCTGTGACGTCAAGATGAAGGAGGAGCTTGCCATCCACGTGGAGTTGTGCACATCCCTCGAGCTGTTCAACCTGGCGACAAAGTGCGCAAGGGCTGAAGAGGGACGCCTCTCCCTCCTCGAGCTTCCAGCTGCCGACCCAGAAGAAAAGAAGACCAAGGCCAAGGACGTGAAGCGCAAGGGAGTGGCCGTGCTCGCGGCGGAACCAGACATGAAGTGCGACAGGGACCAGCCGGAGTCGTCCAAGGGCAGCCTACCATTCTGCGCCTACCACAACCTCCACACCCACAACACCAACGAGTGCCAGGACCTTAGGGCCATTCGAGAAGGATGCTTTGATCGATGCCCCGAGCGCAACGACCAGGGCTGCGGCCGGGGAGGAGGATGTTGCGGAGGACGATGAGACGACTGTGGCCCTCGCCAGGAGTGGCATGACCGACCTCGTGAGGATCGCTGGCAGGACCAACCTCGCGAGGGCGCCTGGAGGGACAAGCCTCGCAAGGGCGCCTGGAGGGATCAGCCTCACGAGGACCGCCCCCAGTGTAACACAGGCCTTCCTCCGCTGCCGCCCCCGCCAAGAAGGAATGACGACAACAATTAGGACGAGGGGGTTGGGGGCTTCTAGGAGCCACGTGCTATCTCTTGCATCTTGGGCGGAGCTCAGGCCCCAGGCTCTCAGTGTATCTTTAAGTGGTTTGCTCGCGAGGTGAACGCAGCCCTACCCAGGCTCGAGGCCACGCGCCCCCTTAGGTGGTCCAAGTGCGCCATCACCTTCAGCTCGGCACATCAACTCAAATGCGCGGCTACAGCTGGCGTTCTCCCAATGCTCTGTTCACCAATCATCAGCAACGTGCAAGTCACCAAGACCCTCATCGATGGCGGCACAGGGCTTAACATCCTGTATGTTGAGATGTTCAGCAGCCTTCATGTGCCATACGATCAGCTCCAGCCTACCAAGACCTTCTCAGGAGTCCGCCGGTTCCACCGCCTCGATAGGGTAGATCCGCCTCCCTGTCACTTTCGGACAGCGTGACAACTATCGCACCAAGCTCATCGACTTCGACGTTTCCCACATCCACCTACTTTACAATGCCATCCTTGGGTAGCCATCCCTGGCCAAGTTCATGGCAGTGACCCACCACGGCTACAACGTCCTCAAGATGCCAGGAAGCATCGGAATCATCACGGTCCCCTGCGAAGAGAGAGATGTGGTGTGCTCCCTCGAGCGTGCCTTCCAAGCTGCAGCAATCGAGGACCCGGATAGCAAGGACGAGAACCCTCCTGAGGCCATCCCCAAGAAGAAGAAGTAACCACTCCGATCAAGGCCTCAGGAGGTCGGCATCTCGAGTGGTGTTGCGCCAGGATCAGCGCCCGTGCCTGCGGCGCCTCCTTCCATCTCATAGGAAGGAGCGCCAGGTGCTCTCCTCGGGCAGGGCTCGGGGGCTCTCTTCTGGAGGGGCTCAGACCTCGCCAACATCCCGAGGGAGGGGCTCGGGCACCACTTGGAGGCGTGCTTCGTGGTACGTTTCCCTCAGGAAGGCACATGGCGTGGAAAGCCCAACGTTCAGGAGTTCATCGCCAAGACCACTCAGGAGCTTCAGGAAGCGAGGGCCGTATGCGGCGACCGCCGCTCGCCTGGCGTGGCTCCCTATCCAGGCGAGGATGGTGCGCTGCGCGTCTGCATTGACGTCCCAGGGCTCAACCGAGCCGCATCTCAGGAGCGCTTCTGGCCTTCGTGCGTGGAATGCTTCGAGGGTCCGCTGCACAGCTTTGTTCGCATGCCTATCGGCTTGCCGAACGCAGCTGCCACCTACCAGAGTCACTTGCGGAGCATCCTGGCGGCTTAGGAGGCCACTCACCACGTGATCCTAGCAGAGATGGAGACGGTCCTCAAGGAACCACCTGGACTCCCAGAGCCTCTTGAGGCTGAGGGCCCCGGTGGCTCGTGAGGGTCGGCCCCTTCACCGCGCATCTTCAGCTGCCCCAACATCCCCTCTACAATGGAACCAGGTGACATCTCCCAAGTTCATTTCAGCTAGGAGCGCCCTCAGGGATGCATCATTCCCAGGCCGCATGGGTCCGTCCCTGCGGCATGTATCTCTTTTTATGTCTTTAGCTTACCTTGTTGGGGGCGCCCCTTGGGCTGCATCATCCCCAAGCCGCTTGGGTCTGACCCGGTGGCATGTATCCATTCTGCATTTACCTAAGCTAATTTTCCTTTAATGCCTAATCTACCTGTGATTATCACCTGCTCGATTGCCATCTACCACGGGTCCCTCCCTCTCTCATGCAATTCTCTTGCGCATTAAAAGGGGGGCTCCTGAGCATCGAGACTCAGGAGCTCTTACTGGCTCTCCAGCCCTCATCCCCTGGCCTTGACCATGGCATCGCGACCTGTCATATAAGTGGCGGCTGAGCTCGCTCAAGGGCCAGGACCTGAGGACGCAGAGCATTTATACCTAACTGTCTCGCAGGAACACACAGTTGTCAAAGACCCAAGACCAGGTGCAACTCGCCTTGAGGTAGGGCCCCGTGGTGCCCAGATACACCTCATCTAGCCCTGCCGTGCAAGCCACGTGTTAGGGCGGGGATGTACACGCCCCGGTGGCTCTCTGCATCAGGGAGCCCCCCTCCCACGCACCAGTGGAAGCACCATACTCCACACTGGCCGTCGACACTGCCGAGGAGCAGCTATGCCCGTACACATAGGGAAGAACTATGCTCCGCGCTAGTGATAAATAACTGAGGGCAGCCCCACGACCGTATCAACCTCAGGGAGCCCCAGAGCTCAGTGTCTGGTGCTACGTCTTGAGCTTGCGTTGGTTTTCCTTGAAGAGGAAAGGGTGATGCAACAAAGTAGCGTAAGTATTTCCCTCAGTTTTTGAGAACCAAGGTATCAATCCAGTAGGAGGCTCCTCAGAAGCCCACACACCTACACAAACAAACAAGAACCTCGCAACCAATGCAATAAAGGGGTTGTCAATCCCGTCACGGCCACTTGCGAAAGTGAGATCTGATAGAGATAATATGATAAGATAAATATTTTTGGTATTTTTATGATATAGATTGGAAAGTAAAAGATGCAAATAAAAGTAGATGGTAAACTAATATGATAAAAGATAGACCCGGGGGCCATAGGTTTCACTAGTGACTTCTCTCAGGATAGCATAAGTATTATGGTGGGTAAACAAATTACTGTCGAGCAATTGATAGAAAAGCACATAGTTATGAGATTATCTAGGCATGATCATGTATATAAGCATCACGTCTGTGACAAGTAGATCGAAACGATTCTGCATCTACTACTATTACTCCACACATCGACCGACTCCTGCCTACATCTAGACTATTAAGTTCATAAGAATAGAGTAACGCATTAAGAAAGATGACATGATGTAGAGGGATAAACTCATGCAATATGATATAAACCCCATCTTTTTATCCTCGATGGCAACAATACAATATGTGCCTTGCTGCCCCTGCTGTCACTGGGAAAGGACACCGTAAGATTGAACACAAAGCTAAGCACTTCTCTCATTGCAAGAAAGATCAATCTAGTAGGCCAAACCAAACTGATAATTCAAAGAGACTTGCAAAGATAACTTAATCACATAAAAGAATTCAGAGGAGATTCAAATATTTCTCATAGATAAGCTTGATCATAAACCCACAATTCATTGGATCTCGACAAACACACCACAAAAAGAGTTGCATGGAATAGATCTCCAAGAAGATCGAGGAGAACTTTGTATTGAGACTCAAAGAGAGAGAAGAAGCCATCTAGCTAATAACTATGGACCCAAAGGTCTGTGGTAAATTAGTCACAACTCATCGGAGAGGCCTTGGAGATGATGTAGAGGCCCTCCGTGGTCGATTCCCGCTCAGGCGGAGCGCTGGCGAAGGCTCCAAGATGGGATCTCGCGGATACTAAAGCTTGTGGCGGTGGAAATAGTTTTTCATGGTGCTCCTGGATGGTTTTGGGGTACGTGGATATATATAGGAGGAAGAAGTAGGTCAGTGGATGCTCGAGGGGCCCATGAGGGTGGGGGGCGCGCCCACCCCCAGGGGGCGCGCCGGGCACCCTCGTGGCCGCCTCGGTTCTTGCTTGACTTCCACTCCAAGTCCCCTGGATTGCGTTCATTCCAAAAAGATAGGTCCCGAAGGTTTCATTCCGTTTGGACTCCGTTTAATATTCCATTTCTTCGAAACACTGAAATATGCAAAAAAAACAGCAATTCGGGCTGGGCCTCTGGTTAGTAGGTTAGTCCCAAAAATGATATAAAAGTGTAACGTAAAGCCCATAAACATCCAAAAAAGATAATATAATAGCATGGAACAATCAAAAATTATAGATACGTTGGAGACATATCAAGCATCCCCAAGCATAATTCCTGCTCGTCCTCGATTAGGTAAATGATAAAAATAGAATTTTTGATGTGGAATGCTACCTAGCATAATTCTCAATGTAATTTTCTTTATTGTGGCATGAATGTTCAGATCCAAATGATTCAAAATAAAAGTTCATATTGACATAAGAAATAGTAATACTTGAAGCATACTAACTAAGAAATCTTGTCTTCTCAAAATAACATGGCATTAGAAGGTTCATCCCTACAAAATCATATAGTTAGGCTATGTTTCATTTTCATCACACAAAATACTCCCATCAAGAACAACCCCGGTTTCAGCCAAGCAATTGGTTCATACTTTTTAACGCACCTCAGCTTTTTTTCAACTCTCACGCAATACATGAGCGTGAGCCATGGATATAGCACTATGGGTGGAATAGAATATGATGATGGAGGTTGTGTGGAGAAGACAAAAAAGGAGAAAGTCTCACACTGACTAGGCTAATCAATGGGCTATGGAGATTCCCATCAATTCATGTCAACATAAGGAGTAGGGATTTCCATGCAACAGATGCACTAGAGCTATAAATGTATGAAAGCTCAACAAAGAGAAACTAAATGGGTGTGCATCCAACTTGCTTGCTCACAAAGACCTAGGGCATTTTGAGGAAGCCCATGGTAGGAATATACAAGCCAAGTTCTATAATGAAAAATTCCTACTAGTATATGAAAGTGACAACATAAGAGACTTTCTATAGGAAGAACATGGTGCTACTTTGAAGCACAAGTGTGGAAAAGGATAGTAACATTACCCCCTTTTTTATTTTTTTTGGCCTTTCTTTTTTTTTCTTTTGGCCTTTCCTTTTTTTTCTTTGGCCTTTCTTCTTTTTTTTTGGCCTTTCCTTTTTTTATTTTTTCTTTGGCCTTTCTTCTTATTTTTTTGGACTTTCTTTTTTTTATTTAGGGAAAATGCTCTAATAATGATGATAATCACACTTTTATTTATTTACAACTCATGAATTACAACTCAAAACTAGAACAAGATATGACTCTATATGAATGCCTCCGGCGGTGTACCAGGATGGGCAATGAATCAAGAGTGACATGTATGAAAAATTATGTATGGTAGCTTTGCCACAAATATGATGTCAACTACGTGATCATGCAAGGCAATATGACAATGATGATACGTGTCATGATAAACGGAACGGTGGAAAGTTGCATGGCAATATATCTCGGAATGGCTATGGAAATGCCATAATAGGTAGGTATGGCGGCTGTTTTGAGGAAGATATAAGGAGGTTTATGTGTGATAGATCGTATCGTATCACGGGGTTTGGATGCACCGGCGAAGTTTGCACCAACTCTCATGGTGAGAAAGGGCAATGCACGGTACCAAATAGGGTAGCAATGATGGAAAGGTAAAAGTGCGTATAATCCATGGACTAACATTAGTCATAAGGAACTCATATACTTATTGCAAAAGTTTTATTATCCCTCGAAGCAAAGTACTACTATGCAGGCTCCTAGGGGGGAGGTTGGTAGGAGTTAACCATCGCGCGCCCTCGACCTCTACACAAGGGAAGGCAATAAAAAGAGCACTCCATGCAATAAATTTGTTACACAACTTTTACCATACGTGCATGCTACGGGACATGCCAACTTCAACACAAGTATTCTTTAAATTCACAATTACCCAACTAGCATGACTCTAATATCACTACCTCCATATCTCAAAACAATTATCAAGTATCAAATTGAGCATAGCATCCAATTCACTTCCTATGATAGTTTTTATTATACCCAACTTGGATGCCCATCATTCTAGGACCAATTTTATAACCATAGAAAATATCATGCTGTTATAAAATACTCTCAAAATAGTATAAGTGAATTAGAGGTCAACAATTTCTACAAAATAAAACCACCGCCATGCTCTAAAAGATAGAAGTGAAGCACTAGAGCAAAAATTACCTAGCTCAAAAGATATAAGTGAAGCACATAGAGTATTCTAATAAATTCTAAATCATGTGGGTTTCTCCCAAAATGTGTGTACAGAAACGATGATTGTGGTAAACTAAAAATCAAAGACTAATATAATACAAGACGCTCCAAGCAAAACACATATCATGTGGCGAATAAAAACTATAGCTCCAAGTAAAGTTACCGATAGACGAAGACGAAAGAGGGGATGCCTTCCGGGGCATCCCCAAGCTTAGGCTTTTGGTTATCCTTGAATATCTTGGGGTGCCATGGGAATCCACAAGCTTAGGCTCTTGCCACTCCTTATTCCATAGTCCATCAAATCTTTACCCAAAACTTGAAAACTTCACAACACAAAACTCAACAGGAAATCTCATAAGCTTCGTTAGTGCAAGAAAGAAAAACCACCACATAAGGTAATGTAATGAACTCATTCTTTATTTATATTGGTGTTAAGCCTACTGTATTCCAACTTCTCTATGGTTCATACCCCTTGATACTAGCCATAGATGCATCAAAATAAGCAAACAACACATAAAAAACAGAATCTGTCAAAAACAGAACAGTCTTTAGAAATCTATAACTCTTGAATACTTATGGAACTCTAAAAATCCTACAAAAATAGGAAGTCCTGGGAAATTTGTCTATTGATATACATCAAAAAGAATCAACGCAAAATCACGTATCTGTGAATTATTAAAATTATTTTCGTGCGCGTAAAAGTTTCTGTTTTTCAGCAGAATCACATTAAATATCACCGTAGGTTATCCTATAGGTTCTACTTGGAAAAAACACTAATTGAAACATGAAAACACATCTAAATAGAAGATAGATGAAAAATTTATTACTAAACAGAAGCAAAAAGTAAAAAACGAAAATAAAATTGGGTTGCCTCCGAACTAGCGCTATCGTTTAACGCCCCTAGCTAAGCATAAAAGCGAGGATAGATCTAAGTAGTGCCATCTTTGGCATTCAATTCATAAGTAGCTTGCATGATAGATTCATAAGGTAATTTAAATTTCTTTCTAGGGAAGTGTTCCATGCCTTTCCTTAATGGAAATTAGTATCTAATATTCACTTCCTTCATATCAACAATTGCACCAATTGTTCTAAGGAAAGGTCTACCAAGAATAATAGGACATGAAAGATTGCAATCTATATCAAGAACGATAAAATCTACGGGCACATAATTCCTATTTGCAACAATAATAACATCATTGATCCTTCCCATAGGTTTCTTAATGGTGGAATCCGCAAGGTGCAAATTTAAAGAGCAATCATCAAGATCAAGGAAACCTAGAATATCACATAAAGTTTTTGGAATCGTGGAAACACTAGCACCCAAATCACACAAAGCATAGCACTCATGATCTTCAATTTTAATCTTTATAGTAGGTTCCCACTCATCATAAAGTTTCTTGGTATCGAAACTTCCAAATTAAGTTTTTCATCAGAAGATTGCATCAAGGCATCAACAATATGTTTGGTAAAAGCTTTATTTTGACTATAAGCATGAGGAGAATTCAACACGGATTGCAACAAGGAAATACAATCTATTAAAGAACAATTATCATAATTAAATTCCTTGAAATCCATAATAGTGGGTTCAATGCTATTTAAACTCTTGACCTCTCCAATCCCACCTTTACCAAATTTAGCATCAAGATCTAAAAACTCCAAATTATTGGAACGCCTTTTAACTAAAGTTGAGTCATCTCCAGTCCCATAATTATTAACATTCATATTGCAAAACAAGGATTTAATAGGGGACATATCAATAACTTTTAGATCTTCATCATTATTTTCATGGAAACTAGAAGAACACGCTTTTACAAATCAATCTTTCTTAGCGCGCAACCTAGCGGTTCTTTCTTTGCACTCATCAATGGAAATTCTCATTGCTTTGAGAGACTCATTGATATCATGCTTAGGTGGAATAGATCTAAGTTTCAAAGAATCAACATCAAGCGAAACCCTATCAACGTTCCTAGCCAAATCATCAACTTTAAGCATTTATTTTCAAGCAAACATTAAAATTCTTTTGAGAGATCATAAATTCTTTAACACTATTCTCAAAATTAGAGGGCGTCTTATTAAAATTTCCATAAGAGTTGTTGTAGGGATTACCATAATTTTTAGAGGAATTACTAGGGAATGGTCTAGGATTAAAGTTTCCTCTATAAGCATTGTTACCAAAATTATTCCTACCAACAAAATTCACATCCATAGATTCATTATTATTCTCAATCAAAGTAGATAAAGGAATATCATTAGGATCAAGAGGAGCACTCTTAGTAGCAAACAATTTCATAAGTTCGTCCATCTTTCCACTCAAAACATTAATTTCTTCTGTAGCATGCACCTTTTTACTAGTAGATCTTTCGGTGTGCCATTGAGAATAATTTGCCATGATGTTATCAAGGAGTTTAGTAGCTTCTCCTAAGGTGACTTCCATAAAAGTACCTCCCGCGGTCGTATCTAAAAGATTTCTAGAAATAAAATTCAATCCGGCATAAAATTTTTGTATGATCATCCATAAGTTCAAACCATGAGTATGGCAATTGCGAATCATTAATTTCATTCTTTCCCAAGATTGGGCAACATGCTCATGATCAAGTTGTTTAAAATTCATAATATCGTTCCTAAGAGAGATGATCTTAGCGGGAGGAAAATACTTAGAGATAAAAGCATCTTTGCATTTATTCCATGAATCAATACTATTCTTGGGTAAAGACGAAAACCAAGTTTTAGCACGATGTCTAAGTGAAAACGGAAATAACTTCAATTTAACAATATCATTATGCGTATCTTTCTTCTTTTTCATATCACACAAATCAACAAAATTGTTTAGATGAGTAGCGACATCTTCACTAGATTCAACATCATTAAGAGGAGCAATCGGAGTGCTAAGGAAATGATTATTATTGGTATTGGAAAAGTCACACAATTTGATATTATCTTGCGCCATCGCGAAAAGCAATCCAACACATAAGCAAACAAAATAGAGGCAAGCGAAAAAGAGAGGAGATTGGGAAAGAGAGGGCGAATAAATCGGCAAGGATGAAGTGGGGGAGAGGAAAACGAGAGGCAAATGGCTAATAATGTAATGCGAGGGAGATGAGTTTGTGATGGGTACTTGGTATGTCTTGAGCTTGCGTTGGTTTTCCTTGAAGAGGAAAGGGTGATGCAGCAAAGTAGCATAAGTATTTCCCTCAGTTTTTAAGAACCAAGGTATCAATCCAGTAGGAGGCTCATCAGAAGTCCCATGCACCTACACAAACAAACAAGAACCTCGCAACCAACGCAATAAAGGGGTTGTCAATCCCTTCACGACCACTTGCAAAAGTGAGATAATATGATAAGATAAACAATTTTTGTATTTTTATGATATAGATTGGAAAGTAAAAGAAGCAAATAAAAGTAGATGGTAAACTTATATGATAAAAGATAGACCCGGGGGCCATAGGTTTCACTAGTGGCTTCTCTCAGGATGGCATAAGTATTACGGTGGACGAACAAATTACTGTCGAGCAATTGATAGAAAAGCGCATAGTTATGAGATTATCTAGGCATGATCATGTATATATGCAGCACGTCCGTGACAAGTAGATCGAAACGATTCTGCATCTACTACTATTACTCCACACATCGACCGACTCCTGTCTGCATCTAGAGAATTAAGTTCATAAGAATAGAGTAAATCATTAAGAAAGATGGCATGATGTAGAGGGATTAACTCATGCAATATGATATAAACCCCATCTTTTTATCCTCGATGGCAACAATACAATACATGCCTTGCTGCCCCTGCTGTCAGTGCGAAAGGACACCGCAAGATTGAACCCAAAGCTAAGCACTTCTCCCATTGCAAGAAATATAACTTAATCACACATAAAAGAATTCAGCGGAGATTCAAATATTTCTCATAGATAAGCTTGATCATAAACCGACAATTCATCGGATCTCAACAAACACACCGCAAAAAGATTTACATCGAATATATCTCCCAGAAGATCGAGGACAACTTTGTATTGAGATTCAAAGAGAGAGAAGAAGCCATCTAGCTAATAACTATTGACCCGAAGGTCTGTGGTAAACTACTCACAACTCATCACAAAGGCCTTGGAGATGATGTAGAGGCCCTCCATGGTCGATTCCCCCTCCGGCGGAGCACCGATGAAGGCTCCAAGATGGGATCTCATGGATACAGAAGGTTACGGCAGTACAAATAGTTTTTCATGGTGCACCTGGATTGTTTCAGGGTACGTGTATATATATAGGAGGAAGAAGTAGGTCGGTGGACGCTCGAGGGGCCCACGAGGGTGGGGGCGCGCCGGTCACCCTCGTGGCCGCCTCGGTTGTTGTTTGACTTCCACTCCAAGTCCCCTGGATTGCGTTCGTTCCAAAAAGATCGCTCCCAAAGGTTTCATTCCGTTTGGACTCCGTTTGATATTCCTTTTCTTCGAAACACTGAAATAGGCAAAAAAACAGCAATTCGGGTTGGGCCTGTGGTTAGTAGGTTAGTCCCAAAAATGATATAAAAGTGTAAAGGAAATCCCATAAACATCCCAAACAGGTAATATAATTGCATGGAACAATCAAAAATTATAGATACGTTGGAGACGTATCATCTTGCCTAAACGCAACACCTCCCCTCGGGTCTCCTGAGCATGCGCCCCTCCCCGAGCAGAGCCAAGGTATGAAGGTCGTTTGAACGTCAAGGGGGACTCCTGAGCATCGCGACTTAGGAGCCTAACTGGTCATGTAGCCCCTCAATGCTTGGTCCCGTCCTGGTGATCCGGTCGGGGCCAACGGCGGTTGAGGTATGCGCGGGGCCGGGCTCTGCCGACGTAGAACGCTAGATCTACTCCTATGTTCCCTTCCTATAAGCTGTTTGCGCGTCAAGGGGGACTCCTGAGCATCGTGACTCAGGAGCCTAACTGGTCACGTAGCCCCTCATTCCTTGGTCCTGTCCTGGTGATCCGGTCAGGGCCAATGGCGGCTGAGGTATGTGCGGGGCCGGGCCCTGCCGACGTAGAACATAAAGCAAATAGGAAGAAAACTGCAAAATCTTGAAGCAAATATTATGAACCATAATTGTCTTCAAAATACCAGACGCAAGTTTAAACGCCTCCATGCGGCATGGTGCACATTGCAGGGATTAAGCAGGAAAGAAGCCATAAGTAAGTCATTCTTGGACACCACCGTCGCTTGCCTGGGACCCCACTCCCGTAGTGGCATCACCTTCACCTATACCACCACCCGAGTCTGCAGGATCAGCAGCACGGCCTGCCATGGGCGCAGGATCGAAGGCGCAGAACTTCTCCAACAAGGCCTCCACCTGGCCCTTCACGGCTTCAGCAGCATCGAGTAACAACACCTCCGGAGACAGCAGGGCCATGGGGGCTGACTCTTCACGAAGATTCCCTCCCGGGCCTCGCGAGGATCACATGGCAGGGGAGGCGTGAACGTCGTCGCCTCCCCTCCACACAGAAGAAGGCTTGGTCACGGTAGATGGATTGGCCACAGACGGCGTCACTGCGTCCTCCTTCCTCTTCTTCGCCGCAGGCGGCGGCCTAGCCAATTGATGGTGAACATCAAAGACCAACAGCATAATCAAGAACAAGATGGAGCACGGACACTTGCTGGTCTACCGTGGTGTACTCCACCTTCCTCTTGCTGAGCTTGAAGCCCGAGAGCCTCGCGGCCTGAGGCGCAGCCGCAAGGGCTCCAGGAGCAGAAGAAGGAGCGTCCGATAGGCTGGAGGCGGCTCCAGGTAGCGTTAGGGTAGCAACTCCGCCCTGAGGGATCAGCGATGACCTACTCTTCATCGGAACCACGGCCGGAGGTCCCCTCCGGAGGCTGGGCTTGGCTCGCGAGGGACCTCCTGTCGCGAGTGGCTCTTTCCTCCCCAGGGGGCATCGTCTTCATCATCGTCATCCGACATCGTGCGGAGAAGGTCAGCCTTGCACAAGTGGGAGGTCTCCCTCGTCCCCTCGGGGGTTGCCTCCGAGTCGTGCTCCTCGTCTTCCTCCTCTTCTTCTCCCTCACGGGAGTCGACTGACGACACATTCACCGGCGCTGTCATCTCCAGAGCCCACGGCTTGGGCGCACTGGGGTAGCGGGTACCCAGGATGTGGTCGCTCGCACCAAGGCCTTGTCATCTCTACCCTCACAACCTCGCCACGGTGGTAGACCAGCCTCTTCTTCGGCTGGAGCGGGTCAGGTCCGTCCCGGGGAGCCTTCCCCTTCTCTTCGGCCGAGAATCTACAGATCAGCACCATTGGTGTCAAGACAGGAGGTGGAGTAGGCATGAAGAAGCAGGCAAAGCAAGAAGAGATGGGCGACGAGGGCCCTCACCACTTCTCATTTATAGCCCAAGGGAGGCCAACCGTCGACCTCCACAATCACAGGTAATGATACCCCTTTTTGCATGCAACAGGGACTCGTCAAGCCAGGCAGTGGCCGAGGCAGCATGGGGAAGCGGGGATGCCCATGTCCAATCAGTCGCCATGCATCGACCAAGGCCCCAGGCTATTGTGGCCCGCAGCGCTCCGCACTTGCCCTTTGACTTCGCCGCTAAGCCAAGTCAGAGCGCGCCTTGGGCCCGGGGGCTGCTGTCGGCATTCTGGGAATGGGGGTCCCTAGACTTGCCCACCTGCGGCCCGCGGCGTGGCTCCACCAGTGGCCCAGTACGACCCGTCTTCATCAACCAACACTCAAGATCCTCGCGAGGGGGCAAGCCTCGCGAGGTGGATGACACAAGGCCTTCTCAGGAGCGGCCTCACTAGGCAGGCTCGCGAAGGGGCAGAGAGATCAAGGCAAGGGGTACCTCATGAGGTTCCTGTGATGCAAGCCATGATGACCAAAGCCAGGCGGGCGCCAGCGTGTGCAGGGTCCTCGTTTCCCCTTTGGTGCTAAGGGGGCAAGCGCAGGCGCGGAGTACCGAGGCATCAGGCAAAGGTTGTCATATCGGTGCAACAAGACCAAGACCAGCGGGACGGTAGGACGGAGGTCATCATGGAGCTTAAGATGGCATCACCACCAGCGCCTTTGACAGGCGAAGACCACCTTTGGTCAGGATAGCTTGTACTAGTTGTCCACTTTCAAATTGGCCGTTGTTGGATCCCTTCCCGCTCAATATTTGGGGAGAGGACCAGGGCCTCTATAAATAGGACTAGCCACCAAAGTAGGAGGCGGATAGACGGATGGATCGAGAACTGGGACAGAAACTAGAACAAGTAGAACACCACACCAGCTCAAGAACTCCTCAGCTCCTGAGGCTTGTTCATCCCTTGTACTGTTCATCATCAGCCCAAGAGGCAATCCACCACCTCCACACAGGAGTAGGGTATTACACCACAACGATGGCCCGAACCAGTATAAATCCTGTGTCTCTTGTGTTGTGAGTTCATCGAGCTAATCTTAGAGATCACGGCGAGGTTGAGGGCGAGATTCGATAGGGGCAAATCTTCGTGCGCACCCCAGTGTTCGAACCTCAAGGGTTTTGCCAGAACCTCAAGGGTTAGAAAATATTCTTGATGACCCACTACCTATTGATGATAGCTTTCCAGATGAAAAATTATTTGGCATAAATGCTTCTCATAATACTCCTTGCTATGTTGACTATGCCAATTATATTGTTGCTAAATTTATAACACCTAGTTTCACATACCAACAAAAGAAAAAAATTGTGACTTAAGACTTTACTTTTGGGATGACCCACTTCTCTATAAAGAAGGAGTAGATTTTATTACACGATATTGTATACCTGAGCATGAACAGGAACAAAGCCTATGGAGGGCATCATGCGGGAGATAGAACTGCACACAAGGTATTACAATCTAGTTTTTATTGGCCTACTCTTTTCAAGGATGCTCGTAAGTTTGTCTTATCTTATGATGAATGTCAAAGAATTGGTAATATTGGTAAGTGCTAGGAAATTTCTATGACTTTGTTCACTTTTTATCAACCATTTGATGTTTGGGGCTTTGATTATATGGGACCTTTTCCTTCCTCTCGTTGGTATACATATAATTTGGTTGATGTTGATTACGTCACTAAGTGGGTAGAAGCTTTTCCAACTAGTAGTGTTGATCATAAGACCTTCATTAAAATGCTTAAAGAAGTTACCTTCTTGAGCTTTGGAGTCCCTAGATATTTAATGACCGATGGTGCTTCACATTTTATTCATGGTGCTTTCCATAAACTGCTTGCTAAATATCATGTTAACCATAGAATTGCATCACCTTATCACACTCAGTCTAGTGGACAAGTTGAACTTAGAAATAGAGAAATAAAATTAATAATACAAAAAACTGTCAATAGTCCCCAAAAGAATTGGTCTAAGAAACTAGATGATGCACTTTGGGCCTATAGAATAGCTTATAAAAATCCTATGGGTATGTCTCCATATAAAATGGTTTATGGAAAAGCTTGTCATTTGCCTCTTGAGTTAGAACATAAAGCATATTTGGAAATCAAATAACTCAACTATGATTTCAACCTTGTCGGTGAAAAGAGATTTGATATTAGCTCACCAGATGAATGGAGAACCCAAGATTATGAAAATGCCAAACTATTCAAAGAAAAATTCAAAAGATTGCATGACAAAAGAATCCAAAAGCGGGAATTCAAAGTTGGTGAATATGGTCTACTGAATTTGTTCTGAATATTTTGAATTCATGGTCAAATGGTCAAAGGGAAAAATAAGACGAACAAAGTGGTTTGGGACTGAACAAGTGTTTTCGAAAACTAGGGGTAAACCTGCCGAGTGTGACCCAACTAGAGGCATAAAATCAATTATCCCAAGAATTAAAAACTATCTTTGAGGTACGCCTATCAATGTTGAAACTAACATTACCCAAACCATGGCACCGGAGTAACACATAAAAGAAACCTTCCAGAACACTCCAGAACCCTGAAAAGGAAGAGGTACGTGATATGGTAAGCAACCGGACTCCGAAAAATCCGCACATACATTTTCTGTCTGTTTTGGAATATTAGAAAAAAATAAAAAACTAAGAAACAACAGGGAAGGCAACCCAGGTGCCCACAAGGAACATGGCATGCTTGCCCCACCAGGCGCACCCTTGTGGGTAGTGGGCCCCGCAGACACCTTCCCGACTATGTGTTCCTTCCATATACTTGTTTCGCAAGATAATGTTTTTTTATATATAGCCACAGACGATTTGACAACAGTATCACGGAGAAATCCTCTGTCTCATTTCATGCAGTTTTTCTAGTAGATCTGAAAATATGTCGTCCCAAGATTTGGAGGGAGAGAGCTATGTCGCAGTTTATATCGCAAACCCTTAGGTCTACGGGGAGGAGGATCATTACGGTTGGGCCACATATGAGGAGGAAGACATCAACATGGATAACAAGGGATGATAGATCTGATGAAGACGAAGATCCACTACCTCAACCTAGAGACATGCATGTGGAATTTAAGTCAAGCCTTCCAAATAGAGGAAACAAACCTAAGGTTCAATTTATCCCATCCAGTTTTCTGGAGGAGAGCAAGGCAGCATTATGCAAAAGGGTATTAAAGATTGAGCTAGAGAATGATGATCTAAGGGAGGAAAATTTTAGCCTCAGATGCATGCTAGAGGAAAAGACTGCCTCGTCACCACCACCATCATCATCATCACCAAAGAAGGAGACTTAAGTACACGGGTATGGGCAGTCCCCTTGGCTTGTGCCAAGTTTGGGGAGATGCACCGGTATCGTATCACCATCACTTTATTACTTTTACCTATCTTATTTTAATGCTTAGTTATTTCGTGATTTAGTTGAACAAACGTTTAGTATGATCTATTTTTGAGTGCTAGTTCGTGATCTATCTATCTATCTATGTAATGGATTGGGAGTTATAATAAAGTTTAGTTTGAGTTTTCGCTTCTTTACCTTTTAGTTTCAATCGAAATAAAAAAATGTAAATGATCATATGATAATCTTATGGTAAGTAATTACATCACAGAAGGAAAAGTATAAGTGGTAGAATTTATTGAAAGTTGACAAACATAGCATTGGTCAATGATGCAATTCATGAAAGAATTAATAGGGAAGAAAAGATTCACATGCAATTACACTATCTTGGACATATTTTTTGATTGTGAGCCCCCACTAAATATCTTATGCCGAATTGTTGAAGTTGGAGAAGGAAGACAATGTAATGATTTATGTTTGTTCATATTCACATAGAAGTTATATTGTCATAGATCCTTCAATATGTGGTGCTTGCTCAATATGTTTGGTAGCCAAAAAGCCACACTAAGTAGAGATACTACTTGTGCATCCAAAACCCTTAAACCCAAATTCATTTTTTGAGAGTCCACCGTACCTAGCTGTGTATTGAGTAAGATCCTTCAAGTAAGTTGTCATCGGTGCACAAAGGGCAAAAAAATTGCTTCTAAATGTGTTTGATCTTTTAGTGTAAGGGAAAATAAGCGTTGTACGTACTTGTGTTGGCAAAGTAATAAAAGCGACAGACTACATAATAATGGTTGCTATCATAAGGGGCAATGGAATGTGACCTTCTTTTGCATTAAGGGTTTGTGCATACAAAACCAAAAAGCGCATGACAACCTCAGCTTCCCTCTATGAAAGGTCTATCTTTTAGTTTTATGTATTTACCTTTTATGAAAGAGTTAGAGTATTTTGCTCTATTCCTTTTTATTTTTCTATTTGTTATGACATCTTGAGGCTGGCTTGATAGCTGTTATTGTAGGAGAACTCAGCATAGGGTAAGCTGTCTTCCCATTTGGGTCCTTGAGCAAGTGCACAAGCCCTAAGCATGTCTTGGAGTATTTGATTTACTTGCTCCGTCTAGCCATCTGTCTGAGGATGATAGGATGTGTTGTATTTCAATGGTGTCCCCAAAGCTTGGTGAAGTCGTGACCAGAATGCTGAGGTAATCAGGGATTCTTGGTCTGAAGTGATAGTTCTTGGTATGCCATGTAGACTGGCGATTCTGGACATATAAAGTAGAACCAGTTGATCTGCACGGTATGTTGTCCGGATCGGAATGAAATGGGCCACCTTCGTCAACATGTCCACCATGACCCATACAGCATTATTTCCTCAAGGAGTCTCGGGAAGATCAGTGATGAAGTCCATGAAGACATCGTCTCATTTCCATTGTGGAACGGGCAAAGGTTGAAGTAGTCCGGTGGGTTTTTGGTGTTCCGCCTTCACCTTATTGCATATACCAATACAGGCAACAAAATATGCAATATACTTCTTCATCCCATCCCACCAAAATGTTTGCTGAGGTCTTCGTACATTTTGGTACCTCCTGGATGGATCAAGTATGAGGACTCGTGTGCTTCTGTTAGTATCTTCTTCCTCAGATTTTCTACTTCAGGTACACATAATCATCCTCGAAATCGTAGTGTACCTTGCTCATCCATCAGGAAATCTTGAGTCTTGCGATCCTTCATCCGCGTGATCTGATGTTGCAAGAACGAATCTTCTGAATGAGCTTGGCAATTTTCTTCCTCAAGCATGGGAGTGACTACCAACATATTGGTGCAGTCAGCCTCAACAATGATCATATTGAGTTGGACCATCTCTTCTGAGACAAAGATGTCATTAATGTATTGACCGTGAATGTCTTGCGACTAAGAGCATCCGCAACCACATTAGCTTTACCAAGTGATAGTTTATTCCGAGGTCATAGTCCTTGACCAACTCAAGCCATGTTCTTTGTCGGAGATTTAAATCAGGTTGAGTGAATATGTAATTGAGGCTCTTGTGGTCGGTGAATATTTTGCACCGTTTGCCAATAATATAATGCCTCCAAATTTTCAATGCATGAACAACGGCTGCTAGCTCCAAGTCATGAGTAGGATAATTTCCTTCTTGTGGTCGTAGCTGTCGGGATGCATAATCCACAACCTTTTCATCTTGCATGAGGACGCATCCTAGGCCCTTTCAAGAAGCGTCGTAGTATACATCAAAGCTTCAATAAATGTCTGGGAGTGTCAACACGGGTGTTGAGGTTAAACGAGTCTTAAATTCGTTAAAGCTCTTCTCACAATCTTCTGACCATATGAACTTTTGGTCTTTTTTGAGCAGTTCTGTCATGGGCTTAGCAATCTGGGAGAAGCCTTCAATGAATCGACGGTAATAACCAACAAGCCCTAGAAAACTTCCAATTTCCATCAGCAAAGTGGGTGCAGTCCGTTTTAGCACATCCATGATTTTGCTTGGGTCTAGCGCTATTCCTTAGGTAGAGAGAATGTGCCCCAGGAATCCGACTTGCTTAAGCCAGATCTCACACTAACTAAATTTTGCATATAATCGATGGTCATGAATCCTTTGCAACACTGCTCAGAGATGTTGTTTATGCTCTTCTTCTCCCTTGGAGTATATGAGGATATCGTCTATAAAGACCACCACAATTTGTGCAAGAAATCCATGAACACTTTGTTCATCATATGCATGAAGAAGGCAGGAGCATTAGTCCGCCAAAATGACATAACTGTGTATTCATATAGACCGTAACGAGTGGTGAATGCGGTCTTAGGAATATCATCTTTCTTGATCTTGAGTTGATGGTACCTGGTCCTTAAATCAATCTTGGAAAAGATTTGAGCTCCATGCAGTTGATCGAAAATCATCAATTCTGGGGAGTAGGTATTTGTTCTTGATAGTGACATCGTTGAGCTGGCGGTAGTCTATACACATCCGAAGACTACCATCCTTCTTGTTCACATATAGGGCAGGTGTCCCCCAGGGTAAAGAACTAGGGTAGATGTATCCTTTCTCGAGCATCTCGTTGAGTTGTTTGTTCAGCTCAACTAGTTCAGATGAAGGCATCTGGTAATACTTCTTGTATATGGGTGTCATCCCTGGTACGAGGTCAATGGCAAACTCGAGCTCTCGATCTGGTGGCATTCCTAGTAATTCTTCAGGGAATACATCTGGAACTCACTGACTACTGGTATTAATTCCATATCTGAGGATATTGATGTAAAAACCATTTCCTTCTTAGGCATGGTCCTACGAGCCACAAACCTTGCTGCATGTCTTGCCGGATTTGTTAATCTAACTTGTCTTGTTGCACAATTGATGCAGACCTGATGCTTTGTCAACTAATCCATTCCCAATATGACATCCAGCCTTTCGGATTCAATGGCTACTAGTGTGGCTGGCAAAATAACTCCAAAATTCCTTATTTCCATGTCACGACATACCAAATTTCTTTTGAGCATGGACCCCCGGGATTGCACCATCATGCTTTTCTCAAGAATAGAGGAAGAAAACTTGTTTTGGGCAACAAAACTCCGCAAAATAAAAGAATGGGAAGCCCCAGAGTCAAATAAAATTGTTGCAGGTATGTTATTAACAAGAAACATACCGATGACCACTTCGGGGTTTTCCTGGGCTTCCTCGGCGGAGAGATGATGCACTTGGCCTTGGATAAGTTCCTACTCAGAGTAGGATTCCATGTGATTGACTTGAGGCTTGAGGGGTGCACTAATCTTGCCATTCTTGGGACACTGCTTCGCATAGTGTCCTGTCCGCCCACAATAAAAACATGCGTTGTTACACTAATAGTCTTCCCGGATAGGGTTGGTCACAATGTTCTTGACTTGGTTGTTGGTCTTCTTGGTATTCTACTGCCAGGTTGGTTTGAACTCAAACTGAGATTGTTTCCAAGTACAAGCCTTCTTCACCGGTTGTCCATCCTTCTTCGGCTCGAACTTGCACTTACGATCATCATGGCTTATTGTCATGAAAGAGCTTGTGTTCCCTTTCTGCAATAAGGGCCTTGTTCACCAGAGTTTGGAAGTCTGGGATGTCAAACATGCTGAGTGTGCATGGGAGGTGCTGATTGAGTCCTCCAAGGAATCGATCGGTCTTCCTTTCTTCAGTGGCCACATCATAGAGAGAGTAACGAGCCAAGTTATTGAACTTATGTAGATATTCACTTACTGACAGGTTTCCTTGCGTGAGAGCGAGAAACTCATGCTGCTTGACCTTCATGATACCGGCGGGAATGTGGTACTTGTGGAAAATTTTCCTTGAATTTATCCCAAGTAATCTCATCGTCCGCGGGCCACATAGCTTTAGTATTATCCCACCATATAGCAGGAGCTCCTTCAAGATAGTGTGTGGCAAATGGAACTTTGTCAGCTTCTTCGGTGCGGGCAATTTCAAGCTTCTTCTCAATAGTTTGCAACCAATTATCGACTTCCAAAGGATCGACAACTTGACTGAAACTGGGAGGCTTAGTCCTCTAAAAGTATGATAGCTTGGAGTGATTGCCATGCTGATTTCCATTCTGCCCAACCATAGCCTGCACACTTCTTAGTAATTCAAGTAAATTTTGGTTTCTTCTTTCCTTGAACATTCTCATAATCTACTCTGTTGTGGGTTGTAGCTATGGAGGATGCGGTGGTGGCGGATATGGTTTGGGGGGATGCCCCGCCTGTCAGGCCGAGCGATGAACGGGAGCATCGTCACCCGCCTGACTGCTACTACCTCCGTTTGTCATCCTATTTTTGTTTCCCAATATGAAGCATCGAAATGAGAAACATCCATAAATGGGGAAGATAGCAAGCGACAAAGCACGAAAGAAAGCACCAAGAAACCAAGGTGAACAATAACAGAAGAAGTTCCAACATAATTATACATAGACTCATACATGAAAGGAAATAAACATGACAAGTACTCATACAACTAAGCACATGACAACCTTAACTACTCCTGCAAATCTAGTGCTCCTCCGCTCTAGATGGAATCCCCCCAAACTCGGTCTCAGATCCTAAACTGACAACGCTAATGGAAACCACCAGGTTAAAGGAAACACGACGACACTGCCTCGAGGGCTATACCTTAGGGGCAGGTGCGGGGTGAGGATGAATCATAGGGGTGGCAGGAGTAGCGAGAAGTAAAGCCAAATTAACAGATGGTTCAGGAGGAGTCACTTTCGAGGTGCCCAAGTTACTCTGAGGGGTAACTGGAGTAGAAGATGGGGGAACAAATGGGGTAAAGCCGATGGTAGGTGGAACGACACCAGCTCTAGCAGCAGCCAGGGCTGTACGAGTGTAAGTCAACTCTCAGGCCGACTCGAAAAGCAGAAGGTAACTAGTCGTGATGTAGCAAGAGAGGTGGCTAGAGGTACGGTCCCGCTCCGGCTCAATAGTAGGGAAATGGACATGTCCATCAGTGGACATGGACGGGTAGTAAAAGAAACCTGGATGATGTTGCATCTGAACCTCCTTGTACCGCAGATCTACGAGAGCCACAAATGCAGCGATTTGGACTGCCTGGCCAGGGGTAGAAGCATCACCACTCCTTGAAGTATGGGTGTAGATGCCTGGTATGGTGCTGGTGTGTAAAGTGACCTCCACGTGGTACTCGTACACTGAGTCTGCGAGACGCTCCTGATACACCTAGTACACCGGATCATTGCCGTTGGGGTAGAGTCGCCGCCACACGTTCCGAAGAAGATGTGGAGAAGTGCACGGTGCTGGATCAGACTGGTACGTGTGTGGCACTGGAGCCATCTACACTTACAATTATTAGTCTGTTAGTAAAAAAATAAACTATGTGCATGCAATGCAGCAACCAATAGCACACAAACACTACTGGCACTCAAAGCTATTGTCTACCGTTTGGACTAGCGCATTAGCTATCTAGCATGTCCTATAGTCAGCGCGGCTTTGATACCAATTGTAGTGGCACCCCGGCTCAGAGCAACCAGTTTACCTTGCATTGCCAGCCCAGAGATCAAGTCTTCTAGCAATACAGAACAACTTGGTACAGAAAAACAACTGCTTTATTAAGCACAGAGTCGATATTATATCAAATAGCGAGGCCAAGCGGCACACACAGTGCTGCTGAACATATGTACATTATTTAGTAGACATGAGCAGGGGCCTCGACATCATGATAAAGCTATGCAGCAGCGAAAAAATGACGTAGAAGGACTCCATCTCTCAGGGACACTTATGTGGACACAGTCTAGACTGCGATGCACGGTGCAACTCCAACTCTGATACGACTTCTCCTGAAACTGGCATGATACACCAAGTAAGTATTTTGAATGTACTCGCTAGCTCACACAAACAGAGCAACAATGGCAAACAACAACAATGATATTTAGGCAGGTTTAATGCAAGAATTAACATGCTACTCGTGAAGTGATTGTGCTCATTACAGGGCCTTTCAGACCCGCTTACCATCTCGGTTACCTTGTAACCATGAAACTCATCTGTGGGGACCCCGACTCATAAGTCGTGATCACCAAATGCACGTGTACAGTTATCCCAGAGATCAATGCTCACTGAACACACATAAGTTGAATAACAAGAGTCTTACATCCATACATACCGTATTAGACAAGTAGGACCACTATGGTCAAGTCTTGAGTATATCATAGCAGCGGAAATCTTCGTCGACAACTTGGACCCATGCCATCTGCCTTAACCCTACAGGCATTCCGACTGGGAAGCGTCCTAGCTCGCATGTTCGTCAACGATGTATTCTTCATCATATCCTGTTATTTCAAGCTTGGCCAATAAAATAACCAGTGTCAAGCCAATGAGTACTTTGAATGTACTCACAAGCAACCCATATTGGAACAAGGCACAATAATGCAATGATAGAGCACTAAGTAGGTAGTTTGCAAAAAGCTAGTTTTGAGTGCAATGACATGATCTATCAACAAGTAAAGTATGCATCATGGAAGAACAGATATTAGTATGGACAAGTTGCAGATATCAACATAAGCAGAGTTGGACACCAATCCAACTTGATCATCGTATCAAGTCATCCAACTTAACCCAATTAGCTTCATCAACACACACACATGTGGTTTGTAAAACTCCGGACATAGTTTAAGCAGCATTGCCCTACTGTCCTTGACCGTGGACACGGCTATTCAAATAGTTTTACACTCTGTAGATGTTGCACATTTTACACACAAGATCCGGGGAACTTCTGTGTCATCTACGACCCGCGGTACCTAAGTACCTGGGGTAAGTACCAGATCACTATCTTTCCCTACACGACACTAACATAGAGTCCACTCAATTGGTAGTAACCCCTGTGCCCAACATTTCACATCTTAAAATTGTGGAGCCTCGCTCCCATATTCATCACATACCACTTGCACTGGGTACCAATGGTGTGTCCGGTGCCCGGTGAAAATAGTCATGGCCGCCCTACCTGGCATGACCCTGTCCCGAGAGAGAGCACCAACTCTCCCCTGTCACTAGTAATGCGGGATCCAAGCTAGTATAGGCCTAGGTAATTAATAATGCCCTTTCCCATATAAGGGTAGAGTGGTTGCGCATGAAAGGTTGGGATAGTTGAAAAATCTTAATTCTATTCCGTTTTCAAAATCACTCCCACACAACTTGCTCCGGTACACCACTTCTTTATTAAGCGGTAACCTAGATCACTATCTCCCTCAGGCATTAGTGGCACCCGACGTTTTTTTTGAAAAGTCCTTGAAAACAACTTGGTTTCCTTCACCATGCATATACCCATCCCATTTGCGTAGCAGCCACTTAGCATCCTAACTACACCCACTTGCATAACCGTCATAGGAAGGTAGGGTCATGCATCATGCAAGTGTCAATGAGAAAAGCAACGGAGGCAGACCACCTTAAGTGGTCATCGCATCATCATGACTTCGATGCGAGCAATAAAAGTGCCATATGACCTGCATAAAAAGGGTTTCTTAGACATGGTCAAAGGGCTACTTGCTTGATTCATCAGAGCCTTCAAGTCTTCTGGTGCTCCTCCAAGTACTCTATCTACTTCGTCAACTAACGTCGGAAACAATCACAATAAGCAAGGCAACAAGGCAAAAATAAAAAGTGCTCTAAAAATGCAAGTTGGACTTTTCTAGGATATCTTTGGTGATGTGCAAAATTACCAAAGTGGTTTTATTGGAATTGGATCAGTGAGGATTTTTGAACATTTCAAGATGATGGAAACAAGGGATTTAATGGATCTGCAAGTTGTCTATAGAATGCCTTTTTATAAAAATGAGTAAAAGCACCCATTAAAATAGGCATGATTTTAGAAACATTTAGAAATTAGTTTCACTGGATTTGGAGTTGAAATGAATATAATATGGGCTTTTGAAGTGGACTTATGTGGATAAATGACCTTTTTAAAGGATCCAGTGAAAACCAAGAACAACAAAAATGTCCACTATGGCCCATTAAATAGACCTTGATTTATGAAGTCGATAGAAATTTGATTCATCAAATTTGGACACTATTTGAATTGTTTATGGATTTCTAAAGTTCACTGAAAAAGAAAAAGACAAAGGATTTACCGAAATGGGCCGGATATGGGCGGCGGAGGCGCGCACTGGACGAGGTTTAGCAGCAGGGCGCCACTGGGCCGGCCCAGCGGCTCAGCCGCACGCGCGCATGGGCCACGTCGGAGGCGGTTACCACTGAAGCCGTCTCCACTTGCCAATGTGGCCTGGAGGCTGGGCCACTGACGAGCGGGGCTCCCTGCAGGTCCATCTCCAACCTCCCGCGCGGGCGCAATGGGAGACAGAGGGAGCAAGGCCGAATGGCCCCAGCGCTCTTCCCGGCGACTCCGGCCGTCCCCGGCGATGTCCGGCCGTCCCCGGCGACGTTCGGCATACCGATGGACTCCGGAGGCCAAGCCACACCCATCCATGGGCCTCACGTAGGCTTGGGAGGACCAAGACAATGGTGTCCTAGACGCCGACGGACGTGGCTTTGGGGGAAGATGGCTGCGGCGCCATGGGCGGGGCACCATATCAGGAGAAAAAGAGGGGGAGAGCTCCGACGGTCATCTGCGGTTCTACTAGTGGCCAAAGGAGGGGCGGGAGGCTTAGGGTTGCGGGAATTTGAGCGGACACCGATGGCGGCACTCCGGCCATGGAGGGAGCAGGAGGGCACGAGAGGAGGAGTGGGGTAGGCCGAGGATATGAATGGGAGAGAGAAGGATCCAGGAGAGGCCAGAGAGAGCTAAGGGGGTCACTCTATATGGAGGGGGGATGGTGCAGCGTGGACGGGGTGCATGGGCGGCTGCGGCGATGGCTCTAGTGGCCAAGGGAGCGAGCGAGGAGGGCTTTGGGGCGCTCGTGGGGATGGTGCACGGTGTTCGGGAGGCAGAGGAGGAGCGGAGCGAGCTCGGGGCGGGACCCGTGCTCGAGCAGAGAGTGGCAGAGCTGGGTGGCGCTCTGTCCACGCGTGGGACGGGCAGGGGAGAGAGAGGAAGGAGGGGGACGGCAGCATGCCATGTTGCGGACGCCGGGGTGGTCCTGCTGGCGCGTGGGGGAGAGTCGAGGTCATCGGAGGCGTTGGGAAGAGAGCGGCTACAGTGCCTAAGCGCACTGTAGCGCGCTCTGGAGCGCGCGTATGGCATGCCAGGGCATTGTTTAAGTGCCCTGGTCGTGGCCACTTGTGTCCATCAGGTCTAGACGGAAGTAAACAATGTGGGGAGGGGCATCGGATGCCCTAGAGTTGCTCTGGAGTGAGAAGGAGGATGAGAAAGAGAAGAATTGTTGCTGTCCAGATGTGAAAAGTGGAGCTTTCACCCATCAATTATTGAGATGGGGAGGAGTGGATGCTACTGGAGGTTGAAGAGGTTTATGATGATCTATGGTAAAAAGTGGAAGCTAAGGAGAATAGTGAAAGGGGGCAAAATGATGGTTTTGGCAAAATGAGAGAAGGTGTTTGTTGTTGGTTTGGGCAAGAAAAAGAATTCCATTAGGCATGAGACTTAACAGGATGAGATGGCACATATATTTAGGGTGTTTCACCAAGTTTGAGTCTATTCGGGTATAGTTGCCAATGCAACTTTTGTAAACCCTAGAAATCAACAGAAATGGATTTTCCAAGATTTAGTCATGCAAATCATTTCTCCTTGATGCACCAGTTGGTGTAGTTTCATCATTTGAGTAATTGAACGTGTTTACAAAAATTGAGACTATAAGGAGAAAGTTGGTAATGTAGAGTTGCTCAAATTTGAAAAGGTGCAGAAATGGTTTTGAGAGGGTTTCATGGGGTTATACTATTCTCCATGACATGAGACTTGGCAAGATCATCAAACATGTCATATGTGACATGATAGAATTTTCTTGGAATTTTTAGAGAACATTTCCATTGTAATTATTTCAAAAGCTTGAAATATCCAGGAAGGGTTTTTGAGGGATTTGACCAATATTTTGAACATGACCATGTGTTGAAACTCTTATATATGGAAAATATATGTCCACTGAGTTTCCCTAATTTTTGTAAAAAAAATGAAACAGTTAAATAATTTTAACCTATTAAAGACCATTACCAGCCTTAAGAAAAAGCCTTTAAATAAAATAGGAAAGTAACTTTTAAAATTATATGTTTCTGGTTTATATCTAATAGGAGTCAAATATGTTTTTGGAAAGATTTGTCATACCCCAAATCAAGTATTTTTAGTGCAAACCTCAATTCAGGGGTTTTTGGAAAACTAAATTTAGAAAATAGTTTTTGGCCTAATTATTTTTGTAAGAAAATTCTATAATGGACTATACACATGGCATGATCAGTGGGCAGAAGTTTTGGAGCAAGGAGATGAAATATAGGAGTTGGAGGATTTATTTGATTTTTTGAGCACTTGCAAACATCACACAAAAATCAATCAAGCAGAGTCCAAAGCACTCAAAAGTTTTTGTCAAACCACATTTTATCATGATTGTTAGCTTAAGTGTAGTGGCGTGAAAATCAGGGTGTGACATCATCATACCAAGGTTATCACCTTCGGATCACTAACGAAACCATCTCGATGGTCTCAACAACTTCACCAACATAACCAGTGCCCCAAGAATACATTTAGTGTGCAAGTTTAATATTTTTGTTGATCCACACTGTGACCTACTACGAACGTGTGTCCATGACCGAGGACGTGGCTATCGATAGATTAAACACACTTTGTAGAGGTTAGCAAACTGTACCCACACCACATAACCCATGGCCTCGAACTCCCATTTGGGTGGACCAACGGCGTTCCGACAGAACCAATCTATTGCCATGACACTCTCCCGACCACTCTGACCAACTCCCTTTTGGGCTAAGTCATGGGTGGCTCCAATGCCACTCCGGGCATCCACGGCCATCATCGTGGCAAAACAATTGTCCCAAACGGGGACACGGTACCATAACAACTACGGGCACACAAGTCTATCACTGTCTACTGGGCCAGGCTAGCGCAAGCACATAACCTTCCCTAGTTGTTGGCACCGGCGAGAGGCATAACAATAGACCGAGAAAGGGCCTCCCCATAAATGCAAATGTGGTTGCACTTGGGAAGCTCGATTCGATGGCACCATGACTCGATCAACAACATGTTCAAGTTGGTTTATAATCAGGTTTCATCTTACGGGTAATTTTCACCGAGTCATAGTATGCCATGAATATGCAATGAACCATATATGCATTATTTCACATAACATTGATATGAACTAGATTAAACATAAGATCACTTTCCTCTACTACATAAACTTAGTTATTCAACTATAATGCTAGTGATAACAGAACAAGCATAGCATGAACATGAAACTAGCATCTAGCTTCATAGAAATTTTCTATATGCATTTAAAATAACCATATTCAACTAAAAATCATAGTTATTGGTATGACATTGTTGAAAATATTTGTGATGGCTTGCCTTAGTGCAGAAGAGGGGCACACTCCTCCTTGTTCTCCTCAAGGCAAGAAGTTCCTTCTGAAAATAATTAAAATAGCAAAAATAAAATGTCACATAACACTGTTTAATGCACCAAAAAATATCCACAACAAGCAAAAATCTCATATTTTGCATGCTAATAGAGGAGTTCAACACAAAACCAATGCAAAAAGAATCATATCACTTGGACTTATAGAATAGAAATTAGATAAGGTCAAACTTTAGTGAAATTTCTGAATTAAATTTGATTTTTAGAAAAACAAAGAGGGGGTGACGTCGAAGGCGTAAACTAGCGGGGCGCCTCCACTCATACCCCTTCGGGAGGCGGCTGAGTGGCTGACCAATGGGCCCCCACGGTCAGGTTTAGAGAGAGGGAGAGAGGTGGACAGAGAGCATCGCGGTGGTCATCTCCAGACGCGTCGGCAGAGGGGGCTCATCGGAATTGTTGATTCCGGCGAGGCAGGGCCGGTCCAGCAGCTTCAACAGCACCAGCGTGACAACTGGAGCACCATGAACAAGCCCGGAGAGGTTGGAGGAAGATGAGGGGTGCCGGAGGAAGTAGAACACCGAGGCAAGGTCGACAGCAAGCTCCCAAGCAGAACGGCGGCCAGAGGCCCGCCTAGCCTGGCCAGGAATATCTAGAGGAAGTGTGGGTGCCAGAGGAGGAGGGTGGTGTGGTCGAATAAGCTCGGAGGGGTCATATTTATAGGAGGGGCAAGGGAGGGGATCGAGAGCACCGGCGAGCTCTCTTAAAGAGGTGCACGGTGATGAGAGGCTTCAGAGAAAGATAGGGGGATGTGGACAGGGGTCACGCGGCCACTGTGGGAGCTCGCAGCCAAGCACATGGCGCACGAGGAGACAACGACAATGAGCATGGGCTCACTGTGCGCTCGGGCACGACATGCTTGGATTGCTGCTGCGAGCTCTGGCGTCAGCGAGTGGCAGGGAGGGGTCAAGGGCGATAAGACAACACAGCAGGCACTAGGTGGCGAGCTGGTTTGGCCTTGGGCACGGGCATGGGTGAAACAGAGGTGTTGGCGCCACCCAGAGCGTGTCGAGCACCAGTATTGCACCGTGTCCACACGTGGTCACCGCATGAACTCTGGCTACACATGTCGAGGAGTAAGATCATGTCTGGTGGCTTGTTCTTGTAGTGTTATGTCTAAGAGAAGTGATGGTTCACTGCGAGGCCGACCAGATTGAACAAGGGAGTCTCAACAAGTGTCTAGACATAAACTTGGGAGCCAAGTAGAGAGAATTCTAGAGAGAGTTAGGAGTTACCTTTGGGGGTTAAGTTTCTCTTTGGAAGGTAATGATACCCTAGAAATTTCAGCTCCAGAGGATCAAGGAAAAATGCACATCCTTCACAATATGCACTTTCTCACCAGAATGGAAAATATTTTCTGTAGCAAAAATATTCCAAAGAACCATGAAATATTTTTGCACGGGAAGGTGTGCCAAGGTCCAAAGAATATTCAGGATTTTTCTCAGATTTTTGTGGGCAAGAAAAATGAGGGTTGCTTTGGTGTAGAAGTGACTTAACTGCTATTTCAGAGAGAAAATGAATATTTTTCATTTAAGAAAAATATTCCCAAGGTCATATTTTGATATATCAGAGAGAAAGAGATGCATTTGAAGGTGAGATGAGTCACTTGGGTGAAAATCAAAGAAATGCCCAAGTGATTAAGTCCAAATGAGTTGATTCAAAATTGAAATTAAATTCGAAAATGCAAAAAAAAATCCAGAAAAAGGCCAACACCAGGGTGTCACATTATGAGTGGAGAAATGTACTCCATCTATTAGTTTACAAAATTATTCAAACTTTAATCTGCATTAATTACAATATATTCATGGATGACCACTAAATGAGTGCGAACAGTTACATGCACTGGTTGGTTTATTTTAATCATTGCATACATCAATTTAATGCACCTTGGTATGTGAACATGTGGTGGAAAGAAGTGACAATAAGAATTATAATATGGTAAAACAAAGAAAATGAGATGATCCTAATAAACCTAAAAGGAGTAAGTAGTAAACTGCTAATACACGCCAACAAAAAATAAATATTATTGGGTTCTTTTATTATGTGTTCTAAATGCTTTTATATTTTTGATGGAGTATTTTTTATCAAAGTTTGCAACATAATTAACTAGTGGGAAAACAGAACCAACAAAACTAATACGGTCACCGGCCATATGCACACATTTATTTTCCAGCACATTTCTTTATTTCATCAATGAAATTTTGATAACATTCACCAATTCTTTGCCAAGAGAGAAAGACCAAAGAAAACAAGAACCACAATTAGACATTTTGAAAGATATCCAATTTTCATAACTGCTCCCACTAATTGTATTAGTATCTTCTCTATGTCTTCATTGCTGATCTATGGCTTCTCGAGCTTGCACACTTCTTTCTTCTTCGATTCTGAAGAACTAAACATTGCTTCACATCTAATATCACTCTGGTCTCATCTCTAGCCTCTATTCTAGCAAGGAGTGCATGACACATCTACCAAATTTCATGCTATCAGTAGATTGATGTATTATTCTTCCCAAAACCAAAACTTGCATCCATCCTACACACATGTTTAGGTATAAGCTGCCAAATATGCGCCTAATAAGGGAGCACAGCTGAATCAAAAGAAGTAATAAGCACCTTATCTTTTTTTCACTTGATGAACACCCATCCGGGATGTTCCGACATGGTCGAAATGCATCACACGACTTGCCGGGGCAGCCATTGCACTTTATGAGCGACAACAATGAACCAACTAGTCGCTGGGCTAGGGCAGAGCCTGGATGTTGGTCGGTTGTGTCTTTGCGGGAGAACCGCTGATGGGACAGATCCGAGCGGCTAGAGGCGGATTCAGTACCTGCATGCGATGTGGAGGCATTGCCATTGTGGTGCGACCCATTACCCGGACAATCCATGGCAAGGCATAGTTGAATGCTCCAAATCCCGCAGCCGCGTGCATCAAATCCCACGACCGCAGATATAGCGGTTGACCGCCGGCGCAGGGATGAGAGAGGCACAGATCCAACCATCATGCTGTGGTCGGATGGGCTATAGTGCGAGGCGGTGACTGTGTCTTTGACCGATGTGCGTGTACCTCTTCTCTTCTTGTACGTACTCCATTTATCTTACTTCATGTGGTTTCCCACTCCCATGATATTCATATTCTATGAACCAGTGTGTGTGTGTGCACGCGCGCGCATGTGTGTGTGTTGTTTTGACAACGTGTGTGTTAGAGAGCGAAACATCGACCTACATAGAGATGGTGTGTACTACTAGTACTACAATTTAGCCGCGAGAGTCAGTGCATCGTCTTGTTTTTGGGCGTCTGGTTGGGAAAGCTGCCACACCCACTCTTGACCGCCCTGGCCCACCCACCCGAAATGGTCAGCTCTGCTCCATAGAATCGACGCCGCATTCTTCCTCACGCAGAGCGGACGTGACCTCTCACTGGCACCTGTGTTGAAGGGAGAACCGGTTTCTACAAAGAGTGATGGTTGCTTCTTCCGTCCAACTTACTGCTTGGTCTATGTGATTTGATGGCTCATTGGTCATTATTACTGAGGTGGTACGACTGTGCTGAGTCTCAGTTGTACTGTACACTTTACTTTGGTGCATGACACGTGCACCAGATGCTGCATGTCACATGTTTCGGCGAACGGAGGTAGTAAAGCATCTCCAGTCTTTTTCATTCTTCTATTCTGTGATAAAACTACAATTTTCTCCACTCTTATGACGGAGGAGTGCGAAAGCATCAAAAACATGGCAGCTCGGTCATTACATGGCCCACCTCACACTATCACCATATTTTTCGGACACCGTGCGACACCTAACTCTTTAGTACAAAGTACTGTAATTTCCCAATGAGATAAAATTGTACAATGCGATGATGGTTTCAGCTTCTGTTTCATGTATCTTGTGTCCAAGGTTGTCCCGTTGCAACATACCATCTAATACAAAGGAGACTAACATGCATGCTATTGCTTCTCAATGATTCACAGATCATAGCCAATTTGTACTCCCTCCATTCCAAAATAATTGTCTCAACTTTATGCGAACTTTTCCATCTTTGGTACAAAGAAGCTAAGACACTTATTTTGGAACAGAGACCACTAAAGAAAAAATGATCAATGCATTCCCTAGGCCTAGAACCCTAAACCCTAACTAGGCTTTCGTTTTTTGGCGAGGTTGAACCTTCCAAAGGAATGAAGTTTGCAACCCTTTGACTATGTGTTCATTTTGTGTAGTTTCACAAAGATCAAGATGAGCATCCCTGTGGAAAAGAGATGGAAGAAGTGTGATTGGAATAAGACTAGTGGCACTAGTTGATGAGACATAAACTCATCACAAATACAGTAGAAGCCAGTAGAGGTACGTGTGGGGAAAAGAAGTAGAGAACTATCCAAGATGTAGCGATGTGGGCAGCAGGGGCAGTGGTGCAAGCCGGCTGTAAACGAAGTTGTACCTGAGGAATGTCAGGATGTAGCTAGGAGGGGCAGCAGGAGGCAGATCTTCCCACGTCGCGATAGTGAGCAAGGGACAAAGGCACTCGCACCGGGTTTGTGAGAGAGAACAGCGGGAACCCCTGATCGGGATGCACCGACAGTGGGTTTTCTCCCTCGCTGATGGCGACCGCATCTACACAAAACACCCTCCCTTCCCCCGGCAGACGTGATCAGCCCGGATGTGAGACTAGAGATGTGTCCACAGTAGTTTTCTGGGGGAGGTGTGAAGAGAGCAGCCGTGTAGGCTCCTGGCTATGTATATAGTGGAGCGGTTTCTTTTTCTTTCCATATGAACCTATTTATAATGCATATGTGCAACTAAAGAAAATAAACTTTATATTATAAATAATGCGGCAATTTTCATGCGTGGTTCCCAACCCTCCAGTAAGTGAGTAACTAGTACACACATCAAATTATCATGTGGGCTACATCTTCGTACAGAAATGAGCTCCACCATATCACGTGTGTGGTTCGGGAAGACGGAAAGAGTACTACGTGCGTGGGTGCGTGCACCTATTCTCTTTGAGGATGGTTATTAAAGTATAGTCAACTACTCCACCACACGGTTATTAAATGGGCAAAGAGTAGAGGTAGTAGTAATAATGACTAATGAGCCGGCAAATCACGAGGCCCACCTTTCCCTAAGTTTGACTGAGGAAGCAGCCATCATTTCACTCCTCGTTGAATATCCATCTGCTACTACCTCCGCAGTTGGGTTTATAATATAGCCATGTTAATTACGACGTAGAAATATCATTCACTGATACAATAGGGATGGCTCTAAGGCTCATGAACTTTTTATTTTGTCTCTTTCTCTTTTTCTCTCATTTACTCATTTTACATAGGAGCACGTGTAGAGGATGCTTATTCCTTTCGAGGGACTTCTTCATGGGGTTTAAGACTAAGCAGCTCTGAATATTATTCCCGTCGCTTGCCACACTGAATCGTGCCATCTATAATATGTACTTTTATGATACTCCCATTGCAACAATGAGGTCCACTACGTCTAGCACGTCCTGTAAGAGGAAACTATCACGCAAAACACACATTCTTGTTGTCTGCTTCCTCATACAGTATGTACTACTACTAGTACTACTACTCATTCTCCTATAAACCTTGCTCTTGGCATCTCAAAAATATTAACCTTGCGCTTGGTTCTTTGCCTCTTCTGGAAGTCCAACAATGATGGTACTGCAGTATATGATTCTGGCTATCTGACATCGAATGAATTGCTGCACGTCCACCACGTGGATGAGGGGTGAGGGAGAGTGCGTACTACCATGTCTGTTTCAATATGGACTGTATACTGAGCAAAATGAGTGAATCTACCCTCTAAAATATCTCTACATATACATCAGTATTTGGAATATGTAGTTCATATTGAAACCTGTTAAAAGACATATATTCCGAACAATATGATAATCTCTCTAACTAAGGTAGGGACGAGGAGTGTACATTTACGGAGGAAGTAGTAAAATATTTTCCTCATCGTTGGAGCCACCGCACGCGTGGGCAAGACATTGGGCATAGGCATACTAAGCAAGCTTCTCCTTGTCCTACGACTCTGCGAGCCACCGCTCCCATGGGCGGGGGAAAGTGCATAATAAGATAGCTTCTCCTCGTTTTGCAAGTTGACGGGACACATCAAAAGTAGTACCTAAGTGGTGGAATAAATTTTTTACTACCATAGTTCCCAAAAGTACTGAACATGTGATGGTGAACAAAAAGTGCAACTAATACCTGGGTGGTGTTTGCAATTCATAACAACATATATCACATTGAACTAATATCCAATAAAGATAAATGTTGTAGGATGTTCAATGTATGGCATGGAATGACATAGAGATGTGGACCCCTCAAAATGCTAAGGACAAGGATTGACAAAAGCTCAAGACTCTACATTTGGGTTTAAGTGATCCAAGATCACACCGAGTCCATAGGAAAGCCAATACTATTAAAAGGGGATGAGGTGTTGCTTAAGGGGACGAGTCCATAGGAAAGCCAATACAAGTAGAAATGCTTAGTGATATTGCTCCAAAACCCTCAGCCACCTTCTGTATCCAAATATGTCCAAACCCTAATTCCAAACTTGGCCCCATCGATATTTCCCATCCGGAGCCATTGAGTTCATCTTGACATAGCCACTGCCAAAACCCCAACAGTATATCACACTGATATCACTACTAGGAAAAGGGCTAAAGATGATATGGACACTCATGGCGCACCACACATGTGGTGCGCCACTACTATATACTAATGGCGCACCATGTGTTGGTGCGCCATTAGTGTCCAAATACTAATGGCGCACCATGTGTTGGTGCGCCATTAGTGTCCAAATACTAATGGCGCACCATGTGTTGGTGCGCCATTATTGTCCAAATACTAATGGCGCACCACATCCATGGTGCGCCACTAGTAACAATTTTTTTTTTCAAAACAAGGAATGGCGCACCACGGGATAGTGCGACATTACTAGTTAAATTAGTAATGGCGCACCACATCCACGGTGCGTCACTAGTAATTTTTTTTCAATTTTTTTTCAATTTTTTTCAAAACTAGTAATGGCGCACCAGGGGATAGTGCGCCATTACTAGTTTGCCACTAGTAATGGCGCGTCGTGGGAGTGGTGCGCCATTACTAGTTGAAATAGTAATGGCGCACCACTCCCACGGTGCGCCATTACTAACTTGACCCAAAAATTCCACCGAATGCACCCCCCCCATGGACCGCCTTTTCAGTTTTAAAAAAATAAAAGAAAATGATGGAAATGTCAAAAAAAATAAAAGAAAATTAAGTTTCCCATGTGATATGTGGTCTACTTGTAGGGAAAATTTACAAATATGAACTTCAACTTTATTTGCAAAATCTCTCTAGAATTTGTAAAATGGGCATAACTTTTGTATAAGAACTCGGATTAAAAAGTTTTTTATATGAAAAATCATCTACTCGAAAAGTTATGGGGCTGCTAAGATCTAGAGGGGGAAAATGGAAAAAAAATTCAAACTTACTAGTGGCGCACCGTTTGCTAGGTGCGCCACTAGTAACAGAAAAAAAGTGTTTTGAATTATTTTTTTGATTTTTTTTTCAAAAAATGATACGTAATATGGCCGGGAAGTTTGAAATATTTTTCAAAATTTCATCATACTCATGAACATGAACAAAGTCCTATACATCAACAAGGCTTAATAGGATTGATATGATAGATATATCAACAAGTGCCTGTTAAGTGAGGTGGTGCTGGGGTTGGATAGAACTACGAAGTTAAGCGTGCTTGGGCTAGAGTAGTGTGAGGATGGGTGACCTTCCGGGAAGTTTGACCACTTAGTGCGATTTGACTTGAGATTAAGCATATTGACCTGAGATTAAGCCATAGTGACCCGAGATTAAGATTTGAAAAAAAAGTCATGAAAAAATTGCACTCCCTGGTGTGCCATTAGTATCTAGTATACTAATGGTGCACCAGGGGTGCGCCATTAGTATAAAATTCTAATGGCGTGATGCTAGTGGCGCACCTGTAGTGCGCCATTAGTAGGCAAAACAGGTGGGCCACTAGCAGGCCTTTTCCTAGTAGTGTATGGATCTCGGTCTCAGCGAGATGGCCTTACCAGCGCTCTGTGACTTGTTGCATACACTTTGTTCTCACCAAGATGTTGCAATTGATTCCACCGAGTTGGCTTGATTGATTCTCTTTTGCTCATTGCATTCACTTTGTTCTCACTGTGATGATGCAATCGGTGCCACCGAGATGAAGTTTTCCCTAAGCCCTAGCACATTGTTCCCACTGAGTTGTTCCCGTGGGTCCCACTGAGTTGTTCCCATCGCTACCACTGAGATTCCTAATGTTCATATTTTTGTATAGATTGGTGCCACCGCATTTCCTAATTGGTGCTACTGAGATGGGTCAAATGTGCGTAGTGGTTAGATTTTGTGTGGGGGCTATATATACCCCACCACTCCCTTCTTCTCACAAGAGAGTGCCATCAGAACGTGCCTACAGCTCCATCATTCATTTTCTGAGAGAGAACCACCTATTCATTAGATGATCAAGAGATTCCATTCCTTCCATTTGAACCTTGATTTCTAGCCTTCCCCAAGTTTCTTTCCACTCAAATCCCTCTTCCACCATAGCCAAGTTTGTGTGAGATAGTTGAGTGTTGGGGAAACTATCATTTGAAGCACAAGAGCAAGGAGTTAATCATCAACACACCATCTATAACCTTTTGGAGAGTGGTGTCTCCTAGATTGGTTAGGTGTCGCTTGGGAGCTTCCGTCATGATGTGGAGTTGAACGAAGAAGTTTGTCAGGGCAAAGAGATCGCCTACTTCATGAAGATCTACCCGAGTGAGGCAAGTCCTTCATGCGAGATGACCATGAAGGGATAGACAAGGTTTCTTCTTAATGGACCCTTTGTGGGTGGATCCCTCCTTGGACTCGTGCAGCCGTTACCCTTCACGGGTTGAAGTCTCCATCAACGCGGATGTACAATAGCACCACCTACCAGAACCGCACCAAAAATCTCTGTATCTCCATTGTGTTTGCCTTCTCCAAAGCCTTCCCTTTACGTTCATATGCAATGTTTTACTTTCCGCTGCTTCACTCTTAGAATTGCATGTGTAGGTTGATTGCTTGACTTGTCATAATTGCTAAAATCTGCTCACAACTAAAATTGGGAAAAAGAAAGATTTTTATTTGGTCAAGTAGTCTAATCACCCCCCGCTCTAGACATACTTACGATCCTACAAGTGGTATCAGAGCTTTGGTCTCCGTAAACTTTGATTTCCATAGGTTTGGTGATCATAGCCTTGGTTTCACAACCTAGGAGAGTATTGCATCTAGCGAGGGTAACTATCGTCGTAGAGGTCCTTATTTTGATGGTACAAATTTTGCTCGTTGGAAGCATAAGATGAAAATGCATATTGTTGGTGATAACCCTGCCGTTTGGGATGCTGTTCGTGTTAGCTTGCAAGATGAATTCTTTGAGGATGGTAAAGATCGAGATCGTGAAGCGACCGGGGAAGAACTGAAGATGTTGCAATGCAATGCTCAAGCTTGTGATATTCTCTTCAATGGATTGTGCCCCGAAGAATTCAACAAAATCAGCCGCCTTGAGAATGCAAAGGAAATTTGGGATACTTTGGTTGATATGCACGAAGGTACCTAGTCGGTCAAGGAATCCAAGTTGGATGTGCTTCAAAGTCAACTTGACAAGTTCAAGATGAAGGATGGTGAAGGAGTCACCAAAATGAACTCTAGGCTTGATCCCATCACAAATGATATTGCCAGATTAGGAAGTGAAGAGATGCCTGACAAATTCATTATCAAAAAGATCCTTAGAGCCTTTGATGGAAAATATGATACCGTGTGCACATTTATCCAAATGATGGCAAATTACAAAGATCTCAAGCCTAGGGAAGTCGTCGATAGAATTCCTTCTCATGAGATATCACTCAGGGATAAGGAAGAGCACCACAACAACTCAAGTGGTGCATACAAAGCTTCAAGTGATGCTTCTACAACATCAAGTGACAACCTAGTCTCCAATGAAGAATTGAGCTTAATGGTGAAGAACTTTAACAAATTATACAAGAGTAGAAGCAAAGAGAGAAGCTCCAAGTCAAGGTCCTACTATGACAAAAGATCTTCTAGTCGTGATCGTAATTTCTACAATTGTAGAAGACCCGGACACTATTCCAATGAGTGTATGGCTCCCAGCAAGAAAAGAGACGACTCACCAAAAAGGAGGAGTAGAAGAGATGAATCACCTCCAAGAGAGAGAAGGAGTAGAGATGTTTGTTATGAATGAAGACCCTCTCGAAGAAGCAAGGATTTGGAAAGGAAGGACAAGTCATAAAAGAGCTATACAAGATGAAGACATCAAGCTCATGTTGGCAAATGGGTTTGCGGTTTCGACTCTGACAACTACTCCGAGAGAATCTATCACTCTGACTCCGAATATACTCAAGATGAAGCTGTTGCTGGTCTTGCACTAGTGGCATCCAACTACCACGACATATTTGATTCACCAAATGAAGGAATTGGAAGATGCTTCATGGCTAAAGGCCCCAAGGTATCACACCCCAAGTATCTTGATTTTGATAGTGATGAACATGATTTGCTAGGTGATGATGATTTACTGTTGACAAAACTAGTTATGTGAACTACAATGAACTTGCTAGTAATCATGCTAATCGAGATGGAATGAATGACAATGATAAGAAGGAAATTGAGCGTCTAACTAAAGAACTAAACACTCTTAAGTTAGCTCATGAAACAACTCAAGAGGGTCATTGAGAGCTCCTAAGGACTCATGAGAAGCTACGCTTCGAGAAGCTAAATTTAGAGCAAGAGCATTAGCTCCTAAAAGCTACCAATGATGATCTTCGAAAGAAGAGTTCTTCTTACAATGCCAAACATCTCCTCTTGTGTACTTATATGCCACAAGTTAAATCTAGTAACAAGTGCAAGAAAGATTATTCTTCTAGTAGTAAAAATAACCATGCTAAATACAATATTGTTTCTTCTAGTAGTTCTCTTGATTCCACTAATGATTCTCTTAGCCAAGTTACACTTGAGCAAGAAAATAGCTTATTGAAGGGAATTATATAGCAAGGTGTTTGTAAGAGTCGTGTCGGGAGTAAGCAATTTTAGGAAAATGTATGCAAGCAAGGAAGGAACCGGAAGAATCAAGGTATTGGTTTCGAACAAAGTTCAATGCCAATGGAGTTGAATGGAAAGAAGATAAATACCCCAAGACAACGTTTGTTCCTCAACAAGAGAAGTATGACCCCCACTTCTTTTGAGGAAACACAAGCTCAAGATGATCTTCCACCACAAGACCAAAAGCTAAAAGGCTAGGACAAGCTTCAAGAAGAGACTGATTCATTTGAAGAAGCTCCTAAGGCCATGGTCAAGTGGGTTCCCAAGACTACGTCAAGATCGATTCATCAAATTCAACTACAACTTCAAGGATTCCCATCAAGTTGATGTGGGTCCCAAAGAAGAAGAACTAGAGTGTTCTTGAGGGTGACTCTACCAACATACTTCATTCATATTCATTTTGGCAAGGACTTGTGCAATCAACTTTATATTGTGCACTAGTTCTTGGAGTCACAAACCCTCTTGTTTGTAAGAGAAGGGACAAGGTAACCTAATGCTTTCATGGACATCATCATATGTGCAATTCACTCTATGTCTCTAGATATCCTTGTATTTTTCTTGTGGGACTAACCCATGTAGGTATTGAAAGTGCAAAACCCCAAAGGAATACTCCAAATGATCTACATCAACAATGAGCATCCACATCTTCACTATCTGCATGAAGTCATCGTCGACAAACCCAAGCTTAGTAATCCCTCATTGGGGGGATATCACATCTTGGGGGAGCTTTTCTCTAAAAATTGATCTAAAGAAACTCTAATGGTGTGAACACACTAACGCTTTATGTAAAAGTGGTAACCCCACTGGTGCATGAACAATGAGTATGACCTATGATAAAATGTTCTCCTTTGACTCCTAGTTCAATATACTGATATATAGATGACCTAGTCATTGTCAATTGCTCGTTAGATGCTAGAATTGATTGTGCATGTTCAACACATATTTGATTTGCCATTCTTATTGTGTGAGCATGTTGGTTGCATATTTTCTCTATTCGAGGACAACCATTTGTTGTTTTGATTGTCTTGGTTTTTGTTGGTCAAGTGGATGTACAGTAATGTCTAAGAACCTCCTCTAGCTATCTATGCTCTTCTTGTCTCAAATTCCTTTCATGCTATATCCCAAAAGTTGAAAAAGTCTTTTTTGGACCCTTCGGGTGAGGAGCACTCGGAGCCACCGATTTGTCAAGGGATGACCTCCGAAACCTTCTTCATGCATTTCAGTCAGACCAACACACTTAAACTCGGTCGAACCAAAATCATAAAGACTGATTTATGTTTTCATCTCGGTGCTACCTATTATAACAACTTGGAGCCACCAATTTGCTATAACTGGATGCAGTTGCACATCTCGGTGCCACCAATTTGTTCCACTCGGTGCCACCGACAGCACATGTGTATATATATATCCAGCGGACCATATGGTTGAAATTTCCTTCAAAAGTCACGAACCCGCACCCCGTTGCTGCCGCCCCCTTGGTCTCTGGAACGTCGCCGTCGTCTCTGGTGCACCTTCGCCGCAGGACTCCACCGCGGTCAACGGAACCTGCCCCGCCGTTGCCGCCGTAGAGGATCTCCATCGAGTTAGGGTGAGATTTGATGCACAAGGATTTTGCCATATATCTTCCCACGAATGCAATTCTTCTATCTACCAGATTAGTTCCTTAGAATAGATTTGAGAAAAAAATAGGTTTAGATTTCCATTGAAGGCATCTTGTACTGACTGAATAGGAATGTTCGGCCCCACCAATTTGGCCCTGGCCATTGCACAAGTACAACTCGGTTCCACCGAAACGTATTAATCGGTGAGACCGAAAGTAAAGTTTTAGTTAAACCCTAGCAATTCGGACCGATCGAACCACATCTCGGTCCAACTGAAATGCAGTGTTTTGGTTTAGTGAGTGCATCGGTGTCACCAAAATGACCAAATCGATAGCTCCGAAATTCATTCTGTGAAAACCTAGAACTAAAGTTTGAACTCAAATGTTTTGAAAAACTATCTGGTTTTTGTGATAACTCATCTACTCTGCCCATACCAATCTATTCACAGGGTCTGCTTGCAAGATGTCAAGTGCAAGTGACAGTTAGAATCAGTCAGAGTAGAATGTTGATCTCAGTCAGGGTTCTAGTCCCAATGAGAGCTACTATGAGGGCATTAGGAGCTCTCCAGATCTGCCAAAGGCTGGCACAAGAACTAACAAGAAGAGAACCTCAGATGGTGAGGATGAAGACTCTATGGCTAGTGAGGCCACATCCAAGAAAAAGGCAGTACCGAGGAAGGAATATGGTACTTCTGCTAGTACTAGGTCAAGTGCCAAGGACAGGACTGCTATCAGGAAAGTGCCACTATCAAAAGCAAGCAAAGCATCTGCTCCAAAGGAAACAATGATATTCACACTTGAGGATCCAAGTGATGCAGAGGCAGATGTCAGCAAGAAGAAGAAGAGGGCTAGAAAGACTACCACTATAGTCATTCGCAAACCTTCCATGAGGGAAGATGGTGAAGATGATGAGGAGGAAGAACCTGCAGATGTGTAACGCCCACGATGCAGCTATATCTCTCATGTGTTGAGGCACGACTTAGAGGCATAACCGCATTGTAGGTTTTGTCGCAAGAAGGGTCATCTTCATACAATCCCATGTAATGAACAAGAATGGGATAAAGAGAGTTGGCTTACAATCACCACTTCACACAATACATAAATTAATCCATACATCATCCAAAATACACTCATAGACCGACTATGGTCAAACCCAAATGAAAAGAAGATAACCCCAAATGCTAGATCCCCGATCGTCCCAACTGGGCTCCACTACTGATCATCAGGAAACGAAACATAGTAACAACCAAGTTCCTCGTCAAACTCCCACTCGAGCTCGATTGTGCCACTTGCACTGGTATCCTTGGCACCTGCATCTGTTTTGGTAGAAACTGTGAGCCACGGGGACTCAGCAATCTCACACCCGCGAGATCAAGACTATTTAAGCTCAAAGGTAGGAAGGGGGTTAAGGTGGTGGAGCTGCAGCAAGCACTAAGCGTATATGGTGGCTAACATACGCAAGTGAGAGCGAGAAGAGAAGCAACGCATCGGTCGAGAAGCTAGAAGTGATCAAGAAGTGATCCTGACACTACTTACGTTCATACATAACCCAAACCGTGTTCACTTCCCGGACTCCGCCGAGAAGAGACCATCACGGCTACACACGCGGTTGATGCATTTTAATGAAGTAAAGTGTCAGGTTCTCTACAACCGGACGTTAACAAATTCCCATCTGCGTCATAATCGCGGGCACGACTTTCGAAAGATAATACCCTGCAGGGGTGTCCCAACTTAGCCCATCACAAGCTCTCACGGTCAACGAAGGATATTCCTTCTCCCAGGAAGACCCGATCAGTCTCGGAATCCAGGTTTAAAAGACATTTCGACAATGGTAAAACAAGACCAGCAAGACCACCCGACTGTGCCAACAAATCCCGATAGGAGCTGCACATATCTCATTCTCAGGGCACACCGGATAAGCAAAGCGTACAGGTACCAACGTAACCCAAGTTGCCAAGGGACGGTCCCGCACGGTGCTCTAGTTTGGGCCAACACTCGGAGGAGCACTGCCCCGGGGGGGGGGGGGTAAATAAAGATGACCCTCGGGCTAGCAAAAACCCAAGGGAAAAAGGCTTAGGTGGCAAATGGTAAAACCAAGGTTGGGCCTTGCTGGAGGAGTTTTATTCAAGGCGAACTGTCAAGGGGGTCCCATAAATCACCCAACCGCGTAAGGAACGCAAAATCAAGGAACATAACACCGGTATGTCGGAAACTAGGGTGGCAAGAGTGGAACAAAACACCAGGCATAAGGCCGAGCCTTCCACCCTTTACCAAGTATATAGGTGCATTAATTAAACAAGAGATATTGTGATATCCCAAAATACCCATATTCCAACAAGGAACAAACTTCATCTTCACCTGCAACTAGCAACGCTATAAGAAAGGCTGAGCAAAAGCGGTGACATAGCCAAACAACGGTTTGCTAGGACAGGATGGTTAGAGGCTTGACATGGCAATATGGGAGGCATGATAAACAAGTGGTAGGTAGAGCAACCATAGCGATAGAGCGAGCAACTAGCAAAGCAAAGATAGAAGTGATATTGAGGGTATGGTCATCTTGCCTGCAAGGTTCTCAGAGTTGTCGAAAGCTTGATCCTCATTAGCAAAAGTATGGTCATCTTGCCTGGTTAGAGGCTTGACATGGCATTAACAGACTCATGAAGGCATCTTTGCGAGCTCGATTCACTCACCACAAGTCATTTCATGACAAGATAAGCATGGCACCAGCAAGAAGATATGTTGATGAAACTAAACATGGCAAGAACAAGTTCATAGCATGCAAGGATCAACTACAACAACCTTGGAAAAATTGAATAACATGTAAACAACTTGCCAGGAAACATTTTATAGCAAAAGTAGAGCAAGAAAATGACATGCTAGGCTACTCCATAATTGCAAACAGGAGCATGGATGGATAGGGCATAACCATATGTTCAAAACATCCTTACTGAAGTATCTCAAAATAAGCATGGATCTCTCTGTATCATCAAGTTTACATGGCATCAAAATAACAGCAGAACAGAGAATAAAATCAGCAACATCATGAAGCCTAGTTTGCATGCTTGTTCTAGTCACGACATAGATCACAAAAACACATTGCAAGCACCTCTGAAAAGATGGTATGGCATAGTTCAAAACACATGTAGAGATCATGCTCATAAGATGCAAACATTAAATGCAACAAAAATGACAAAACATCAAGTTCTGTTAACAGACAGCAGTAAACATCATATAGCACTTCTGCAATGATGATTTAGGCATAAACATGACCTCAAATAAACATGACACAATGGAACAAAATGAAGAGCACATCCTGATGAACATTTTCGTATATCATATGCATGAATCGGAGCTATATGCATGGAGATATGATGTGATGAACAGAGCCACATAATGTGAGGATTTCGGGACTTAGAAGAAAACAAGGGGGGAAGTCAACCTTATCCAGATCTGGATCGGGCTTCGGGCGCGCTGATCGAGGCGGCCGGGGCGAGCTCTCGCTGGAGCTGGGGCGCGCGGCGGCCAGAGAAGGGCTCGGGGAGGTTGCCGGGGTCGGGGCCGGCCGGACCGG
>NC_041383.1:302859623-302945645 GCF_002162155.2 Triticum dicoccoides | reverse complement strand
GGATCTAGGCCGCGGGGGCCGGCGACAGGCCAGGCGGGCCGGCGGCGCGGGGGCGGCGGACGCGCCACGTGTCGCACTGTGGTTGGCCGTGAGCGGCAGCGGGATTCGTCCGGCGCCGGGCGGATGCGTCCGGCGCGTGGAGGAAGGGGAGACTAGGGTTTTTGCTCGAAAATTTTGGGGGGGGGGTCACATATTTATAGGTAGAGGGAGCTAGGAGACTCCAAATGGAGTGTAGTTTTCACCCACACGATCGTGATCCGACAACGGAGAGCATGGAAGTAACTTAGATGGGTTATTGGGCTGTCTTGGAGGGGTGTTGGGATGCAACCCAAAAGAGGCCTTTGCGGATACCCGGTTAACGTTGGAGTATCAAACGACCTCCGAATGGCACGAAACTTGACAGGCGGTCTACCGGTGCTATACCAAGGCCACTTGGCAAGCCTCAGTCCATTCCGATAACGTTTAACACCCACTCACGAAAAGAGGCAAGAGGGGTGCGCCGGTGCATGTGGGAGTGTCGGATTGCAAAATGGACAATACGGAAAATGCTCGGATGCATGAGACTAACACGTATGCAAATGAGATGCACATGATGACATGATATGAAATGCATGACATGAACAAAATGCAAAACTAAAGGCAAAAACCCAACCATGGAGGGAATATCATAACACATAGCCGAAAATGGCAAGAGTTGGAGTTACAAATATGGAAAGTTACATTCGGGGTGTTACAACACTCCACCACTACAGGAGGATCTCGTCCCGAGATCTAGGACTGAAAGAACTCCGGATATTCGGAATGGAGGTGATCCTCGCACTCCCAGGTGGCTTCTCGGTCGGAATGGTGTGACCACTTCACTTTCAGGAATTTGATTGACTTGTTGCGAGTCTTGCGCTCGGTTTCTTCAAGAATAGCAACAGGGTGCTCATGATAAGAGAGATCTTCTTGGAGGTCAATTTCTTCAAAGTTGATAGTGCGCTCAGGAGTCTTGAAGCACCTGCGAAGCTGTGACACGTGAAACACATCATGCACATTCGCAAAGTTGGACAGAAGCTCAAGTTGATAGGCGAGGTCGCCTCTTTTGCCAATGATCTTGAAAGGACCCACGTATCTAGGGGCAAGCTTCCCTTTGATATAGAAGCGATGAGTGCCTCTCATTGGAGAGACGTGGAGGTAGACATGGTCTCCGATTTTCAAAAGCCACATCATGGTGCTTGTCATCATAATAGCTCTTTTGGCGCGATTGCGCGGCCTTGTGATTCTCACAAATGAATTTGCACATTTCTTTGGGTTCTATGATCAAGTCGTTGCCAAGAAGTTGGCGTTCACCAGTCTCGGACCAATTGAGAGGAGTACGGCACTTTCTTCCATAGAGAATTTTGAATGGGGCCTTACCCGAACTCGCTTGGAAGCTGTTGTTGTAGGAGAACTCAGCATAAGGAAGACAATCTTCCCACTTCATACCAAAAGAGATGACACAAGCCCTGAGCATGTCTTCGAGGATTTGATTGACTCGCTCGACTTGGCCACTAGTTTGAGGATGGAAAGCTGTGCTGAAATGAATGTTGGTGCCCATGGCCTTCTGAAAGGAGTCCTAGAACTTAGAGGTGAAGATTCTGCCACGGTCTAAAGAAATCAATTGTGGAATGCCATGCAAGGAGACAATCCTAGAGGTGTATAGCTCTGCCAACTGAGCTGCTGTGATAGATTCTTTGATAGGAAGGAAATGAGCCACTTTTGTAAGCTTGTCAATGACAACGAAAATAGCATCATTCCCACGCTTGGACTTAGGAAATCCAGTAACAAAGTCCATCTCGATATGGTCAAACTTCCATTCTGGAATTGCAAGAGGTTGGACGAGACCAGCTGGTCGTCGGTGTTCTGCTTTCACCCTTCGGCAGATATCACATTCATTCACGAATTGAGCAATTTCTCGCTTCATTCGAGTCCACCAATACAAGTGCTTGAGGTCATGGTACATCTTCGTACTTCCAGGATGAATGGATAGAAGGGAATTGTGTGCCTCGTTCATGATGACTTTTCTCAGATCGCCTTTAGGAACCACAATACGATCAACGAAGAAAAGAGTATCTTTGTCATCAATGTCGAAGCACTTGTATTTGGAAATGCCCTTGTCGATACCATGTTTCACCTTTTTCACCATGGTTGAGTGAAGATATACTTGAGGCTCTTGTGATCGGTGAAAATGTCCACTTTCCTTCCCAACAAGAGATGTCTCCATGTTATCAATGCATGGACAACTGCCTCCAACTCAAGATCGTGAGTGGGGTAGTTCTTTTCGTTGGGCTTCAACTGACAAGGGGTATAGGCCACAACTTTCTTCTCTTGCATTAGCACAGCACCAAGACCTTGAAGAGAAGCATCACAAGAAACTTCGAATGGCTTGGATTCATCAGGAGGAGTCAAGACAGGAGCTGAGACAAGCTTCTCTTTGAGGGTGTTGAAAGCAACATCACACTCAGGAGACCAGACATACTTGACATGCTTCTGGAGGAGGTTGGAAAGAGGCTTTGCAATCTTAGAGAAGTTCTCAACGAATCTTCGGCAATAGCTTGCAAGACCAAGAAAACTGCGGAGCTGCTTGACATTCTAAGGAGATTCCCAATTCGCAATTGCAGACACCTTCTCGGGATTAACAACAATGCAATTGGTGGAGATGATGTGACCAAGATAAAGAACTTCATCAAGCCATAACTCACATTTGGAAAACTTCGCATAGAATTGATGCTCTCTGAGCTTGTCGAGCACCAATCGCAAATGTTTGGCACGATCCTTCTTATTCTTGGAGAAGACCAAGATATCATCGAGATACACCAAGACGAATTCATTGGTGTAGGGGTTGAAGATGAAGTTCATCATACAAGAGAACGTTGGAGGACCATTGACAAGGCCGAAAGACATGACAGTATATTCATAAGAACCAAAGCTTGTTCTGAATGCTGCCTTGGGAATATCTTGTTCACTAATATGAATCTGACGATAACCCATACGAAGGTCAAGCTTGGGGAAAACTTTAGCACCTTTGAGTTTCTCCAATAGCTCATTGATGTTGGGAAGTGGATACTTGTTCTTGATTGTCTTCTTGTTCAATGGACGGTAATCGATGCACAGTCGGTCCGTGCCATCCTTCTTCTGGAAAAAAGGAACTCCACAACCCCATGGAGATGAACTCGGTCTGATCAAACCCAGAAGCTCTTTTTCATCGAGTTGTTTCTTCAATTCCTTCAGCTCTTCAGGTCCAAGCTTGTATGGACGCTTGCAAACGGGTTCAGTGCCAGGCTCAGCATCGATAACGAACTCAACTGGCCAGTGAAGAGGCATACCCGGAAGCTCTTCTAGAAAGACATCTTGGTACTCACAAACGACTGGAATTTGAGAAATAGCATCCAACTCGCCCTTCTCATTGAGAGAAAACAACCGAATGGTTTCGTCACGAGCGGCATAGATGATAACATCCTTAGAAGAGTGTGTCAATTGAATTTCCCTGGCAGCACAATCAAGCTGAGCCTTGTGCTTAGAAAGCCAGTCCATCCCGAGAATTAGATCAATATCCGAGTCACCCAGAACAAATGGTTTAGATAGAAATTTATAGTCACCCATCTTGATAGAGACATCATGAACTATCGAGTTGGCTCTCATTGACTTCCGAGAAACAACACCCAAAGGTTTATCCAGGTAAGACCAAGTAAAATCATTCTTTGCAAAGAACGATCTTGACGTGAAACAATGCGATGCACCATTATCAAATAAGACTTTTGTAGGAATATCATTAACTGAGAGATTACCCATTATCACATCAGAAGAATCCTCTGCTTGCACTGCATTCATCATGTTCACCTTTGCAGATTTGGGATTATGCTTGACAACCGCATTGCTTGAAGATCTCATAGGAGGAGGAGGCGGAAGGCGCCTTTGGTTGAAGCACTTGTTCGCGTAGTGAAATTTCTGCTGGCACTTGTTGCAAGTCACCTCTGAGAGCGGACGATGATAAGAAGCATTTGACCTTGGAGCTTGAGAATTATACTTGTTCTGATAGCCTGGGTTGGGTGGGTGGGAAGATCCATGACCACCTGAGTTCTTCTGCTGGTAAGGCTAACGAAACAGAGGAGGAGGATAGTAGAACTTCTACTACTTAGCTGTCACTTGTGAGGAAGAAGAAGACTGAACTGCACCCCTGATTCTCTTCTTAGAAGCCTCACACTTGAGCTGAGCACCTTCTTGCTTGAGGGCCATATTGTAGAATTGATCAAACTGAGTAGGCTCAACAAGAACGAGAGCTAACTGCAGATCCTCTCCAAGGCCACCTCTGAATTGATAGATCATACTCTTTTCATCAGGAACGTCTTGTTTAGCGAAGCGAGCATGTTTCTGAAACTGCTTGTTGTATTCGTACACTGACATGCTGCCTTTCTTGAGATTGCGAAACTCCTCACGCTTGCTCTCAACAACACTGGTAGGAATGTGGTGAGCTTTAAAGTCCCGACAGAAGTCAGTCCAAGTAATCACTCGATCTCCTCTGGAATCTTTGTATTGCTGGAACCAATCAGCTGCTTGGTCCTTGAGCTGAAAAGAAGCGAACTTAACGTAGTCCTCATGCCTGACATTGCTACATTCAAAATGTTGTTGATATCCATGATCCAATCATCGGCGTCTGTGGCCTCGACACAGTAACTGAAAGACTTCGGCTGATTTGCAAGGAACTGGTTGAGGGTAGGAAACTGAGGCTGATGATTGAACTGCCCTTGACCTTGATTCCCTTGGTTGCCTTGGCCTTGGTTTCGCTCTTGCATGAGCTGAATCATCATCTGAGCGTTGGCGTTTGTGGCTGCCATCAAAGCTTGCCATGCCTCCGGAGGCGGAGGTGGAGGTGGAGGGTTTGCTTGACTCCCATCATTGCGTTCCGGATTCTGACGCGTTGGCGGAGCCATCCTGAAGAGGGTGACATCCATTAGCATCTTGATAGACAGATAGCCAAGTTGAATCAATGGATAGAAATTGCAACATATAGTCTTCACAATAAACATTCGAACAAGGATGAACGAATGAATTCCAAAGCTAACATCATGCCATTAAGGTGAGAAGCCACTTGATAAGAGATTGATGAAAGAAAAAAACCAAGATATGAATGGAACAAATAAGTGGTAAGAATTACCCAATCACAAACCAAATATCTGCGGGAAGAAATGCTAGAGCTACTTGAATCCCACCTATAAACTCCCGAAACTTTCTGGTTATGCAATAAGGTGTTGGGGATACAGGCGAAGCAATATATCTCACCCAAACTAACAATCCCTACATCCAGTTGTATCCATCCGTCAACATATAACCAAGAAACCTTTGGAAATCATGTACCTCAACCTTCGAAAAGCATCCATTATACGAGTTATGGCAATACTCCCGAACTCCCCAGTACTGGGAGACGTCGAGGTTATCTCACCAACAACTGCATAAAAGAGATTTTTGATGTCGAGAAAACTCAAGGTATTCTAGAACTACAACGATAAAATTGTGACGACCACACCTCGGAGCTCAACTCCGCGGGACACTGCCACAACCCCTAAATGTCAGGAGGCACCAAGAACAATGTTCTCGTCACAAAACCATCGGAATGATTCCAAGATACCCGCGTGATCCTAAAAAAATAGTGAAATTTGAGGAGAAGAAATTCAAAACATCTACGTCAGGAGACCTCACCAGAGCGATGAAGGGGCTGAGGAGTAAAAAGAATCACACTCTCCGATATATATAATCCTAAGACTCAAAACATTTTTGTTCTAGACTCAACAACGCCAGCGACTCAATCAAGCAGGGGGGCTCCTAAGTCGGGGATGGCTCTGATTACCGACTTGTAACGCCCATGATGCAGCTATATCTCTCAAGTATCGAGGCACGACTTAGAGGCATAACCACATTGTAGGTTTTATCACAAGAAGGGTCATCTTCACACAATCCCATGTAATTAACAAGAATGGGATAAAGAGTTGGCTTACAATTGCCACTTCACACAATACATAAATTAATCCATACATCATCCAAAATACACTCATAGACCGACTACGGTCAAACCCAACTGAAAAGAAGATAACCTCAAATGCTAGATCCCCGATCGTCCCAACTAGGCACATTCATAGACACCATCAAGGTTTGGTAGAAAGAGTGGTTCTATATCACCAAGCCACATGGAGCGGGCTAGGCAACGGCTCTCGCATTCAGGTATGTTCCTCCCACGAGGCTAACCTCGTGGACCAAGAAGAGCTCTGACTGGGGGTCACCGGCGGAGGTGGAGTTTCTGCGGAAGCGCATCTCTAATGTGATAAAGGTTGGCGCCAAGATGACCAATGTGGTTCAGGTGATGCTCTGCCGCCGTCTCCTACCCTGCGAACAACGGGTTTCCCCAATGTGGTCCTACAAGCCTGAGGATCCAGCCATCGTGCTCCACTTCTACTTCACAAGCCACGACAAGTTGTGGAAGGTGCTGTTCTAGCCCCGGAAGGAGTGGCCCTCCATGGAAGAAGACATTTGTCTTGACGCCACACACCCCCCTTGAGAGGTAATGAAGTTTTATTCTTTACGTTCAAGCATTTGGCATTTCATAATGAAGTTGACCCCTTTCTACCCCACATTTGCAGGGCTGGCTCGAGAAAGCAGCGTGGAGCGACACTCCGGCCCCGCTATCCGAAGACCCCCTGTCGTCCCTACTAGAGGATATGCTGACCATGGTGCCGTACAAGGCGCCGTGGAAAAAGAAGAATATCGAGATGAGGGAGGCCCGAGAAGGCCTTCGCCCAAGGGTGCACCCGGACTCCATGTCTGGGGAGACCCAAGCTCCCTCCGCTCATGAGGGGGAGTATGAAGAGGTTGGGAAGGAGAGCGACTCGTCCCACACAAAAAAGAGAGCCACGTTCGATGACGCAGAGGAGGGTCTGGCCCCTTCTGCCCCAAAGAAACAGCATAGGCCCAAATTGGTTTTGCCTGATGACAGCTTGGACTCTACTAAGGGGTCTGAAGCTTCCGAAGAGGTTCCGCAAAGGAACTCCAGAGTCAAGCTCCCTGCCAAAAGGTACGAATCCGAAGACTCCCCGGGTATCTTGTTTTGTTAGTTTATCACTGATTGAGTACATGTGTCTCATATTGCAGCCCGCCGTGTAACCTCCCTACTAAACAAGCGGCAGAGGGGAACTCTCTGCCAGCTGAGCTAGCGGAGAGCGGGACCGCGGCCCGCTCTATGCCTCCTCCGATCATCAGGGAGACTGGAGAGGTGGTGCCTCGAAGGACCCCTCCTGACCCACACACGGGAGGTGGTAGGGATGACATCCTGGCTGAGGTTAACACCTTGGTCACCGAAGACCATGAAGGGGGACCCGTCCTGGTGAACAAGGAGGGTGAGCTGGGTCACTCCAAGCCCTCCTCGAAGACAGTTTTGGAGCCCCCAAGGCCTATGGACTCATCAATTCCTCCCTCCACCGAACGGGAGCTGAGGCCCCGCAGCCAACGCCGAATACCGGAGATCGGACGACGGTTTGGTGGCCGGACATGATGAAGTTGCATAATTGGGGACGGTGTTGAAACGACCAAATGTCTTCCGTCCTAGGAGTGCGTGATAGCCGCTGCAGAAAGGGACGATGTCGAAGATCAAGTCTTCGCTATGAAAGTTATCCGACAAGACAAACACTACTTCTATGGTCAGAGTACCTGAGTAGTGGGCTTTGATGCTGTGGATTACCCCTTTAAAGGTGGTGCTACTTGGTTTAATCCTTGATGGAACAATACCCATTTTCTCACTATATCTGAATAAAACAGATTCAGACTACTGCCTCCGTCCATGAGGACTCTGGTGAAGTGGTACCTATCGATGATGCGGTCAGGAACCAGGGCTGCCCACCCTCTATGAAGGATACTGGTATATGGTCCCTATGGTCGAAGGTCATCGGACAAGCCGACCATGGGTTGAATTTTGGAGCTACAGGCTCTACGGCATAGACGTCCTTCTTGGGTATATGTGGGGCGTAAATCATATTCGCCATCTTTACTTTAGGAGGGAATTATTTTTGGCCTCCATTGTGCGTCCTGCGAGGTTGTTTGTTATCCTTGCTATGGGGGCTTTTGCCCGTATCCTCGGCTATGAGTTTGTCGGCTATTTTATCACCTAACAGTTATAGTTGGTGTGGTCGGCGGGCTTGTCAGGGGTGCCATGGATCTGGCAGGGCATGTCCAAGACTGTTTCCAATTTGCTGGGTCCATCCTAGTTCCCTTTACAGGGCTTCTTCTGCGGTCCTGATTTGGAGTTGCGGAAGCCAGTATTCACTATTGTGTCATCGGCGACCGTGTCGTTGTATCAACGGTTGCTTTTGTTGCGCTGAGGCTTCTCGTTGCCATCCCGAGCTTCTGAAGTGCCTGTCTCCTCTGGGTTGCTGCTTCTACGATCTAACCAGCTATCTTTCCTCATGCAAAAGTGGGTCATGAGAGAGGTAAGTGCCGACATCATCCCGGATACTATGCGTGAATGCGGCTATTGCTTGGCCATTCGGACAGTCGATGATCTAGTTCTTTTTGGTCAAAAACCAATTCCAAAGTTGTTAGCCTGACTCGTCGAGTTGCTGTACCATATGGCTCAAGTCATCAGCATCCGGAGGTGGAACATAAGTGCCTTGAAATTTGGCCCGGAAAGCATCCTTGAGCTCTTCCCAACTTCCTATGGAGTACTTGGGGAGTCTGTTTAACCAATGCATGGCTGGTCCTATGAGTTTTAGTGGTAGGTATTTCATGGCGTGGATGTCGTCCCCTCAAGACATATGAATATGGATAAGGAAATCTTCGATCCACATGGTCGGGTCTATTGTCGCATCGTATTGTTCAATGTTTACGGGTTTAAACCCTTCGGGAACTGATGCCCCATCACCTCATCCGTGAAGCACATCGGATGAGCGGCACCCCTAACCCAGGCTACGTCGCACTGGAGATCAGCTGCAATCTAGGCCTAGTGCTGCTCCCGAGCTCTATAGTTTTGATCGAGCATGGCTTGGTATCCGTCCGTCTATTAGGAGGGTGTCCTCTAGATCTGTAGATGGATCTTGTTTGTCCTGCTCTAATGGCCAGGTCATGATGGTGATCATATTGGTATTCTAGTTGTGTCGCCTCCTTGCCTTTACGGCGGTGATGAGCGGGTGGGTGTTCGGCCTCTCTAGCCCGCCTGTCCTGTCCTCGAGGGGGGTAGTCTGGCTGATCTGCCTGAGTGTATATTGGTGGTGCAGGCTCAAGGGCCTCATCGTCAAATTGCGTCAACAATTTCTGCTTTGGGTAGCCTTTGGTTTGCCGCTCATAGCCATACCCTTCTTCAGCTGCTAGGAATTTTGTCCATCTATCATTGAGGGTGTGTTGTTCGGCTTTTATTTGTTGCTGCTTCTTCTTCAAGCTTCGTGCGGTGGCAATAAGTTGCCGTTTAAACCATTCTTGGTCTAGTGGGTCCATGGGGATGATGAAATCCTCGGCCCCAAGGCCTCCTCCTTAGAGAGGGGGAGATAGTTACTATCCTTGGAGTCATTGAGGTCTGGAGGATTAAACTGGTCCTCAAGCTCCTCCATGTCGTTTTTGCTTGGTGGCAGCAGGATCGCCGAGGTCTTCCATATTGTCCAGGATGTCGTTTTCTCCGTTGCCATGTTGCTTTCCCTACCTCAGCGTCCCTTGGTTCGTCGGTGCAGTTTCTGACGCTTGGGTGGCTCCTCGTCGGGCTTGTTGCTCTCTTTCCTTGGGGTGTCATCACCATTATTAGTGCCATCACCGTTGTCCTTAGGGTGTCTACCATGTAAACATCATAGGTGGAGGTGGTCATCCATCGGCTGATGATGGAAGGGGCAATGTCAGCATGGGCAATAGCTTTGATATCTTCATTCATGTCTTCGACCTCCTTAGAGGTGTAGTCCAGCATGTCGGTTAATTCCTCGACAGTGGCTACTAAGTGGGTGGTGAGTGGGATGTAAAATTCCATGCGGCCTGCCTCAAGGCCCCGCCGAGCATAGGCCGAGGATGGGCCATCCATGATAGTCATCATCTGGATCCGATCTAGCGCCTCACTTAACAAGGCGAGAGTAACCGGATTAGCGTATGAGATTTATTCGGAGTCAACCTCTAGCGTGATGGCTAGGTGAGGTGTGTGTTCGGCCAGGGCTGGCTCCCGGTCTTCGGATGCTGAACTTGCGTCAAGGCTCGATGCCAGATCCATGGTAAGGAGGGTGAGTCCCCCGGGGTTGACTTCCGGCCTTCGGACGTCGAACTTGCATCAAGGCTCGAAGCCAGATCCACGGTAAGGAGGGTGAGTCCGGCTTGGGTTGACTCCTGGACTTCGGACATGGTGGTCGCATCTAGGCTTGAAGCCGGTTGTGAGGTGAAAGCAGATCCAGAGATTGCATCGGGAAGAGGTCCCAAAGTTGACGCTTAAGGGTTTTTCGGCGCCTCAGATAAGGTTGAGAAGCTGGCCAAGATTAGATCGCCCCGAGTGTCAATGATGTACTCTAGGTTACCTAACCTGATCCGATACTCAAGGGCGAAACTATTGACATTTTCGAGATGTCACGCCCAATATGCGATACTATCCTAAAGAGACTCGAAGGTCCCACCAAGGATAGAACCGCATATTGAAATGCTTTTGCAAGGTGGATATCATTACATCAACATTACATAATATATGGGGATACATACAAAAGGCATAGAATGCCACTCGAATACAACATCACAATACATAAGAGCATCATCCGACTACGGATGAAACACAAACAGAAACTCAAACGACATCCACCCTGCTAGCCCAGGCTGCCGACCTGGAACCTATTCCTGATCCAAGAAGAAGCAGAAGAAGAACTCCAAATAAGCAAACATCGCTCTCGCGTCATGATCATCGCATAACCTGTACCTGCAACTGTTGTTGTAGTAATCTGTGAGCCACGAGGACTCAGCAATCCCATTACCATGGGTATCAAGACTAGCAAAGCTTAATAGGGAAGGAAGGGGTAAAGTGGTGAGGTTGCAGCAGCGACTAAGCATGATATGGTGGCTAACATACGCAAATAAGAGCGAGAAGAGAGCAAAAGGACCGGTCGTGAAGCTGGCAATGATCAAGAAGTGATCCTGAACTCCTACTTACGTCAAACATAACCCAAAGACCGTGTTCACTTCCCGGACTCCGCCGAAAAGAGACCATCACGGCTACACACACGGTTGATGCGTTTTAATTTGGATCTGGTGTCAAGTTATCTACAACCGGACATTAACAAATTCCCATCTGCCTATAACCGCAGGCACGGCTTTGGAAAGATTATACCCTGCAGGGGTGTCCCAACTTAGCCCATGATAAGCTCTCGTGATCATCGAAGGATATACCTTCTCCCAGGAAGACCCGATCAGACTCGGAATCCCGGTTTACAAGACATTTCGACAATGGTAAAACAAGACCAGCAAGACCGCCCGATGCGCGCTGCACATATCTCGTTCTCAGGGCAACACCGGATGAGTAATCCGTACAACTAAAACCAAACCTCAAGTTTCCTTGAGGGGGCGCTGCAAAGAGCTCTAGTTCGGACCAACACTTAGAGAAGCATTGGCCCGGGGGGGCTGAATAAAGATGACCCTCGGGTTAATTACTCCCAAGGGAAATGTAGGTGGTGGTGAGGCAAATGGTAAAACCAATGTTGGACCTTGCTGGAGGAGTTTTATTCAAAGCGAACTGTCAAGGGGGTCCCATAAATCACCCGACCGCGTCAGGAACGCAAAATCCGGGAACATAACACCAGTATGACGGAAACTAGGGCGGCAAGAGTGGAACAAAACACTAGGCATAAGGCCGAGCGATCCACCCTTCACCAAATATATAGGTGCATTAATAATATAAGAGATATTGTGATATCCCAACATAATCCTGTCCACCATGGGGAAATCTTCGACTTCACCTGCAACTAACAACGCTATAAGAGGGGCTGAGCAAAGTGATAACATAGCCAAGCAACGGTTTGCTAGGAAGGGTGTCAAAGGTTAGAGGTTCATGGCAATTTGGGAGGCTTGACGAGCAAAAGATAGGTAACGCAGCATAGCGATAGAACGAAGCAACTAGCATATCAATGATAGTAGTGAGATCCAGGGTAGCGGTCATCTTGCCTGAAATCCCGCAAGGAAGAAGAACGAGTCCATGAAGAAGATGAACGGATGAAGCCGAACCAAGCGTAGACAAACGAATCCTCACGATCGCAACGAAACGGGAACTATCGAGAAGAAGCACACAACATAGTAAACACACCACACATAGACGAGACATGATGCACAACAAGCATGATGCAAGACAAGACTACATGAAGCTAGTCATGGTAGGAGATGATGCAAACAAGAGCAACACATCAAGGCAAGTTTAAATGATGTCGGAAACAACATATAACAATTCCGGTAAGTCCTCATATGCATATTTCGAAATTGGTCCAGATCTGAATAGACCTTGTGTTCAAGTTGTTAAACAGCAAGTTAAGATGCACCAAGATGAGCTACACGAGATTCTAGTCAAGTTACATATAAGGTTCATTTAGTCCGGAGCTACAACCTAGAAGATATGAGCAAAACAAGTTAAACATGGCATTGATGCAAAATGCATACAAACATCAAGCAAACACCTCAAAACAAGGATGCAACATGATAATATGAAACTACATGCAAAATCAAGCAAGTTTCATATAGAGCACACTCAAAACGGAGCAACGGTTCAACACACACACACACTATACAAGTTATAGCAACAATCTGTCCAAAACAGCAACTAGGCATATTGCAAGCATCAAAACAATAAGCTACAACATCTCAACATGAAAACAAAAGACGTGGGCATGATGTACAGGTAAAGCATAACAAAACATGAACACTGAGCTATCTCGAGAAACTACTAGAACATGCTCAAACACACATGGCAAGATTGCAAATGATAATAGTTTCAGACTTTGCAGAAATAACATCAGGTTGCAATGTTTAGAGCTATCAAACAACATGTTACAGGAACTTATCATGGCAAACAAAGGCATGGCATGAATCTACTAAATGCATAGAACAAAATTCCTTTACTGACCATGAGCCAAAAAGGATCAGAAAATATGATGGCACCCATGTAAACATGGCAAGTTATATTACAGATTCATACATGGCAGAAACAATGATAAGTAGGCATGTTGGTGAGCTTGTACCACTCACCACAGAGCAAAACATGGCATGGCAAGGAAACCAACAGTAAGAAGACATGTTTATGAAGCTAAGCATGACAAGAGCAAGGTCATAGGGTGCATGGATCACTAACAACAAGCATGGCAACAACTGAACTTAATGTTAACAGGATGACATCAACATTATTTAGCAACATTGGAGCAAGTTATGAAAAAGCCACAGCAAGCCATAAATGCATCTAGGGGCATGGATGGATAGAGCATGACATGTATAACAAAACACCCTTAGTGAACATCTCCAGGTTATGCATAGAATGACTTGTAGCAGCAGGTTTACATAGCATCACGAAATAACAGATTCAGCTTAGCAAAACAGCAACAGCGCATACACTACTTAACAAGCTTGATTCACTCACCACAAGTCATTGCATGACAAGATAATCATAGAATCAGCAAGAAGACATGTTTATGAAACAAACCAAGGCAAGAACAAGTTCATAGCATGCAAGGATCAACTACAACAACCTTGGCAAAATTGAATAACATGTAAACAATCTGCCAGGAAACATTTTGTAGCAAAAGTAGAGCATGAAAATGACATGCTAGACTACTCCATAATTGCAAACAGGGGCATGAATGGCTAGAGAAAGACCGTATCTTCAAAACATCCTTACTGAAGTATCTCAAAATAAGCATGGATCTCTCTGTAGCACCAAGTTTACATGGCATCAAAATAACAGCAGAACAGGGACTAAAAACAGCAACATTACGAAGCCTAGTTTGCATGCTTGTGCTAGTAACCACAGAGATCACGAAAACACATGGTAAGCACCTCTATAAAGAAGACATGGCATAGTTTAAAACACATGTAGACATCAACCTCATAGGATGCACACATGAAACATGGCAAAAATGACAAATGAGCATGTTCTGTTAACAGACAGCAGACAACATCATATAGCACTCTTGCAACAATGATTCAGGCATCAAGATGTGCTCAAACAAACATGGCACAATGGAACAAAATGTAGAGCATCTCATGACGAACATTTTGATATATTACATGCACGAAATGGAGAAGCACACATGAAGTTATGGAAGGTCAAAGTATGCAACATAAAATGAGTTTCTAGGGACTTAGCAATTTTTTAGGGGAAAAAAACAGAGTAAGCGCGTTTTTGGTATATGACGCCGAGAGCGGGACATAGGCGGGGCTCACCTAGCTGGGCTCGGCGGCCTGGCGCTGCTGGGCCGGGGCCCACGGGGTGGGGCGCAGTCAACGGGCACGGGGAGCGAGCGGCTCCTCTGCTCGCTCCCGAGCTAACCCATGGCGGCGGCGGGATCCGGCAAGGCCGGCGAGGGCGGAGGAGGCCATGGGGCGGCGGTCCCGGCCGGATCCCGACGGATCTGGCCCCGGGGAGTCCGTTCCCGGAGGCGGCGGCGTAGGGGAGCCTCGGGCGGCGACGAAGGCCATGGCGGCGGCGGCCTGCGGGGAGAAGAGAGAGAGCGAGGTTAGAGGAAGGAGGCGACGGGGAGAGAGGAGAGATGCCTGGCGGCGGCGCGACCTAGAGCCGGCGGGGTTGGTGCGGGCGAGGACGGCGGCATCCGGCGGCGACGACGGCGGACGCGGGCATGGCGGGTAGCGAGGCGGCGGAGATGCACGGGGTTCGGCGCCAGGCGACGGGCGCGGCGCAGGCTCGGGCGCGGGCCCCGATGGGCTTCGCGGGCAGGGCCCGGGCCTGGGCGGGCCGCGGCGGCTGGGGAGGCTGGGGAGACGTGGCGAGGCCACATGGCAGCGGGGCATTGGCTGCAGGGGCGCTGGTGGCTGAAGTGGCAGCGCCCGGTTGGCCCGGGGCACGGTGGCGGCGGCGCCAAGTGGCGGAGGTGGGATAGGCCGGCGCGGAAAGCGAGGAGAAGGTGGGAGGAGGCTGCAGCACGCGGATTTCGAGGCTGGGGGTTAGGACGACCAGATTTGGAAGGAGAGGGGGTTTAAATAGGAAAAGGGGCTAGGGTTTAGTCTCTAGGGGGTTTTTAGGAGGGGTTTCGGAACCTCCGATTGCGATTCGACGAACCATATAGAGAGGGGGGTTAGGCACGCCTAGGTGGGCTGTGAAGAGAGGGTTGGGCTGAGAGGAAAGGGGAGAAAAGCAGCCCGGCAACTGCTTCCGGAGACCAAAAACGTCCGACGAAGGTACCGGTAGTGGTACCGCTATGTTTAACGGTTGGGCAGTCAAACGGACTCCGAATGCGACGAAACTTGACAGGCGTTGTGTCTAGACTATAATAAGACCGCACGCCAAGTTTCATCCCATTCCGAGAACATTTTAATGCCACTTATAAAATAATATTTTGGAGGTGCCGGGGGCGCGTGCGAGTGTGGTCGGGCTCATAACGGACAATAGAGAGAACCGGCGGAACCTGAACGGATGGAAGTTTTCAAAACCATGCAGATGAAATGCAGATGATGACATGGCAAAATGCAACACGCAAGCAAATGACATGGCAACGACGGCGAATAACTGGCAGACACCTGGCGCATCGAATCTGGGGCGTTACACGAGATGACCGATCAAATTGGCGTGCAGAACGATGCTGCCGAACACGAAAAGCTGGCCGGGCACGAAGATGTCCCCGGTGTTGATGCCATCTGCAATGATCAGGCGAGCCATCGATCCTTCGGTGATCCAATAGCGGAACTCTCAACGAAAGCACCAATGTTGGTGTCAAAAACGGCGGATCTCAGGTAGGGTGTCCCGAGCTGTGGATCTTGGATCAATGGGGAACAAGGGCCGAAGGACACAATGTTTACCCATGCTTGGGCCCTCTCTAAGAGATAAAACCTTACGTCCTGCTTGATTATATTGAAGTGTATAGCATGATTACATAGTCGATCTACCACGAGATCAGATGACCTAAATCCTAGGCTATTAGGATGATTGTTGTTGTTCTTGCCTCTACGGACTAAACACTCTGGTTTATATAGACACAAGGGGTACTAGGGTTACATACGGTCGGTTACAAGTAAGGGATAAACCTATCGATTCTTCTCATCTTGACTTGGAGGACACATCAAGGAACCAAAGGCTTCCTGTCTCATCTTGACTTGGAGGACATACTAAGGCACCAATGGCTTCCTGTCTAGATATAGAGCTACCTCATAAGTCAGTCTTCTAGAAGTTCGTAGTGCGGCCCTCCTGTGTGGCCCATGAGAGATAGGCCCGCAGCCCGAGGACCCCCTAGTCAAGGACTCCCTCACAAGGCCCCAGTACCTGACGTTGAGGTTGATGATGAGACATTAGTGGTTAGGAAGCTTAAGCCCAATATCCAAGATCATGATAATGCTCGTCCTGTTGCTGAAAACATGATGCTCAGGAAGGATAAGGGATTAAGAGAGTGGAGGAAATTTATCCCTATACTGTCAGGAGGAGGACTTCTTGTGATTATCACTTTCACACCAGAGTACAACAAGATTTCTATGAAACTATTTTGCTTGATAAGAAACCCATAGTCAGTGACATGAAGTGGGTGGACTGGAAATACATTGATGCAAATGAAGATTATTTCCCCAATGTTCATGAGAGTTTCAGACTTGCCAGAGTGGATGCTTTTGTTGGTCATAAGCTCACCAAGTGGAACAGTAAAATGATCATGCAATTTTACTCCACAGCTCATTTCCATCCATATGGAAGGATTGCATGGATGATTGAGGGTTCCAAGTATCAGTCAACCATCTCTCAGTGGGCTGCACTCCTTGGAGCCCCTAAGGAAGAAGAAAAAGACATTGATGTGTACGGGAAGCCCAGGATGGGCCACAACTCTATGGAAAACATGTACAAGGAAATCCCTACCAACGATCTTGAGTCATAAGCTTGGTTCAGTGAAGCATTTGCTAGCTGGTTTGGCAACCACAAATACAATCCTGAGGCATCCTCTTTTGCCCTAGTCTGGAGATGACAAGATGATACGTGGCCACTACATCAATTTGCACCATCTGTTTGACACCCCTCAGAAGTTCAAAGTCATGAGTTTGATTGTTGAGATGGTCAAGAGGACAACTGCTGATTAGAAGAGATCTTGTGGATATGCTCCAAATATTCAGAGGCTCATCAACTCCAAAGTTGGAACAAGCACTTATCGACTTGATCGTGAGCATCTCCCTCTTCAGCCTGAGTTTGAAGATAATGTAGTGGTGATGGATCCTTCATATCCCATATCTGTGAGGCTCAAGAGAAGATCCAGCTAGCAGCAACAGCAAGAGCAACTCAAGAGGCCATGACACCTAATGCTGCAATAGCCAACCTCAAGTCAAAGAATGACCAGATGACATATGTACTGGAGGATACCCTAAGGATTGAGAGGAGTCTGGCCAACATCTCCAAGAACTAGGAGAGCTTAGAGTAGATTGTCGAGACATAGGTTCACACTATAGTGGAGAAGCTCAGAGATGATGTCGATGCAAGTAGAATTGCTGCTGAAGACAATGGAGATGAGTGACCGACTACTCAGAGATATTAGACGGAACCCAGGGAACCCTGATCTTTAGTCGTGCCAGTTGCAGACATGAGTACCACTCCCTTTGCACCTGCCAGTACTGCCACGGTACCACCTCCATTTTCTACTCCACCAGTAAAGCAGACATCATCAAAAGCATTTGCGGACGCACTTCTCTCAACGCCATCTATGCACACCGGAGCCACCAGCTAGAAGTCACCTTTGGGAGCTCCTGAGGATCGTGCCTAGAGAGATGCATAGCTCTATGCCTTTTCGAGTTTTTTGCTACTTGTTGCCAAAGGGGGAGAAAGTTTTAGATCATTAGGCTTCAAGAGAGAGTGTCTTTCTTTTTCTCTTTGGTTTTTCTCGAGTTCTTGCTACTATGTTCGTTTGATTCGTGCAACTTGACCGTTATGCTTGTGAGATACTACATTTTTGGTGTGTGATTGATCATACTATGCTTCATGTGTGCTTAATGCTTATTCGTAACTATTTATGTACGATCATTCACTTATGTCTTTGGTGATGGGTGCATGTTATTTCACTCATATCTTTTTGTGCGCTCCACCAAGATGTATGTGACATGGAAGAGTGACCCATGATCCTAATCGATTGTGCATTTGCATTCAAACGCAAATTTTTATAATGCACAAATTTAGGGGGAGCTCTTGCTTATCACATACTTCTCAAAGCGATGATGTATTTCATTCACTTAATCATTTGTCCAAGCTTTCATCTATATGTTTCCATCAATTACCAAAAAGGGGGAGATTGAAAATACAACTAATCCCCAAGTGGTTTTGGTAATTCATAACAACATATATCTCACTGTACCAATATCCATTCAATATAAATATTTTAGGATGTTTAATGTATGATGTCATGACATAGAGATGTGGACACCTCAAAATGCTAAGGAAAAGGATTGGCAAAAGCTCAAGACTCTACATTTTGTTTAAGTGATCCATGCTCACATTGAGTCCATAGGAAAGCCAATACTATTAAATGGGGATGAGGTGTTGCTTAATGGTCTACTTTCTCAAAGGGCTTAGTGATATGTCTCCAAAACCCTCTGCCACCACTAAAAAAATACACTTTCATGATGATACGTGTTTGTCACAGTAGGTTACGTTTTCTGTCATGCATGTACATCCATGATGACTTTATGACAGAATCAAGATAGTCATACATGTGTTATCGTAGAAAATGTTCCATAACAATACTAATATTATCATCAAAGAAGTGTTCACTTCCATGACGATAAATGACGCGTCATGGAAGTGCTTTCGTAAAGGGTAACCGACATGTGGCATCCACTATAATGGGTCGTCGTTAAGCTATCGGGTCCGTTATTGGATCCGATAACCCGTTAACAGCAATGACCAATGTCAATTTCCCACGTGTAAAATTCTCATTGGCTGGAGGAAACACGTGTCAGCTCGTCATTGGGTCAGATAGGCGTCTATGATATGTCGACACATGCGACGGCCCAGCATTGGCCCATTTAGCTTAGAAAGGCTGGCCCGTTTGACTTGGTCAAACACTAGCGGGCCGGCTCATGAAAAGTTTGTTAACGGTTTTTTCGCAAATAGCCCGTTTTACGGCCCGGTAACTCACGGCCCATTATGGCGTTCCCAAAATTAGCCCGGCAACGTCATGTGGGTCGTCTAGTATAATACTAGCCCGTTTCATTTTCGACCCATGTATGGCCCATGAAGTCTTTCGGCCCATACGAGGGCTTTCGTATCTTTGGGCCCTTTACTGGGACACGGTAATTCTGTCCCATAATAAACAGTAAATTTCTTTATGCCTAGTAATGGCCCATGATTCACATGGGCCATTTGCAGCCCGTGTTAGCTTTTGCCCTACTGATGGCCCATACATTCTTGGGCTCCTTTCCGGCCCTCGATTACTTCCGGCCCATTACTGCCCTATTCCCCTAATGGGCTAAATTTGGCCCATGGTTAGAATCGGCCCATTTGTGGCCTATTAACCCGTTGCGCCGTTTCCAGCCCATCCTATATTATGTCCCATTAACCACCTGTTATGCCCGTGACAGAATTAAGCCTTTGCTATCTTCTGGCCTATTAACAGCTCATTATCGTGTTGGCCCGATACCAACTATGTCCGTTTACGACCCATGTTGGCCAATTTAAATGACGGCCCAAGGACCACTGATTCTATGGCCCAATGGAGGCCCATTTATATGATGGCCCATAGGAGGCCCATGGATCCTACGGCCCGTGGCAGGCTCACCGTTACCACGGTCCGTATATGGCCCATGGTTGTTGCGGCCATTAGCAAACCATGCAAAAAGAAGACTAGGGAAATAAATAAGCCAGAAACTAACACTAGGCTATTGAGGCGATTGCACAGATTACATCCACTGGGCATCAAAGTTCGCGACCAGTGCAATTCTAGGGAACACCGTACACTACAGAAAAATGGCTTGCTATTTTCTTGAGCCGGTCACTACATGCTAAGAACAAATTTTGTATCTTAACAAAAAAATTACAATCGTAAAACAAAAAGAACGTTGGCATAAAAGTTAACAATCCGTCAGATAAATGCACAAGTCAGAGTAAGTAGTAGTTAAAAGTCATGAGGATTAAGGACTATGAAAAACAACTTTGACTGGTGTAGTCATGCCCTTCGTCTTGTTGGTGTGACAGTCCCTGAAGCTTTCCACAGCATTTGGTTCGGGTACTTTTTGGTCTTTGTGGGATTTCCTCTACATTTGGGACTTGTCAATATAGGTCTGATAATAAGGCACAACAAAAAGAGTGAAACAACAGCTAATTACAAGAGCCTTGTAGTGTGCAATATAGCTACGAGATCATGTCGTCTTTTGGAATTTCACTTTCGTATGGTTGGCCTTGTTCTTTTCAAATTTCACTTACAAGAAGATAGATGTGTGAGGCACATGCGTAAATAGGAGTCCAACATGTGATCTGGTCATATATATATAACGTACTTGATACTTTGGATCAGACAAGTGTTTAACGAGGCCTCTCCAGTCTTCATCCGATATATTTTCCACTAGAGATGTTTGGGCAAGTTCACTGTTAGCCTTGCCTTCAAAGTGAGTTTTCCTCAAGTTATATCGATACTGTCGCAGAGCAGACTTGAAAGCATGGGTGCATGCTTGTCTGGTTGCATCAGCTTGGCTATCCAACTTGAGCCTCATCTGTTGAAAATTATGGGAGTCTCATTACCAGCAACCTAGAAAGTATTGGACAGAGCAAGATGATATTACTAATTTCCATACATAACCATACTTACAGATAAATGGCCTACTAAGGTGTTGAACTGGGTTTCATATTTTACATTCTTGTAGTGAATCCATGATATGTGCATGACACATAATGACAACCACTGCCTCTAATACTAACTTGGCTGACTCTGTAGCATCACGTGGCCTTTTCAAACCTGCCTCAAAATGGATCTCCATTCTTCTGCCTCTAGATTTAGTTAACATATAGAGCATTATCCTTGATGTCTGTTTCCTCTTGCGCCTAGGTGCTAGTCCAACAACGAACATAGGAAGTGTTAGTGTACATCAAATTGTGAGACTACGTATAAAGAAGCATGCAACTGTAATTTGACTCCAGCAACTACCTTCTTGTTGTTGAAGCTCACAAGGTTCATCTGATCTTGCCAACTTGTCTTGTGTCAAGAGTGCTTCAGAAGTAGTGCCAGGTGGCAAGGGAGCTTGGGAACTTGCCGCTAGCTGAGTTGACAAACGAGTAGCTCATGCAGTTGTTGGTGTCGTGGTTCTAAGTCTGACAGTAGTGTAGGGGGGTACTAAGGAGAGGCAAGATCCTAGCTATGGAGTAGTTGTGCACACAAGAGTTTTACGAGTTCAGGCCCTTCTCGGAGGAAGTAACAACCCTACGTCTCGGTTCCTAGAGGCGGTCGACTGGATTATATGTGCGAGAGTTACAGGGGTGCGAACCCTTCTGCCAGTGGAGGGGGTGGCTTATATAGAAGATGCCAAGACCCTAGCCAGCGCACGTAGCGGAGGGTTTAAAGTACATTAAGGCCAGGCGTTACTGGTAACGCCTTACATAAAGTGTCATCATGACCATAAAGACTACTTAATTACAGACCGTTTGGATACAGAGTAGATCTTGAACTCCTGGTGGTCGAGTGAGTCTTCATGGTCGAGTGTCTTCATGTTCGTCGAGTGTCTTCTAGTCCGTCGAGTGGAGTCCCTCTAGGTCGACTGGAAGACGGCTTCTTCTAAAGATGCCCTGGGGGAGGGTACCTTGGACAGGTCCATGACCCTACCCCAGGTACATGACTTCATCATTAGCCCCCGAATGGATCGAGGTTTGAGTGAGGAAGGAGTTGATAATCTTTCCGACATGTTTTCTGGTGTTGTGAATGTGTATTACTCTGGACCAATGGCTTTTAAGTGATGGTGTCAATTTTTCCTTCAGTTGCCTTGATCCATTCTTTATATCTGTCGAGTGAACTTTATAAACTTGGAGATTCTGAGCGACGGATCGCAGGAGATCTTCCGTCTGACAAGTTGCCCTATGGTTAGCGGATTCAGAGGGATCCGGATGTCGGGAAGCGCGCGAAGCGGAGAAGGCCGCGGTACTCGGATGGGATAAGGCAGAGACGCCTCGATCCCCGCGCTGCCTTTTTCGCCACGTATTGCTCACGCGACTGTTCCGGGATTTGACATGATTGCATGGGCCTACTAGTCAGCCACTCGGAAGTGACTCTATATAAGGAACTGGGCGGAGGTTTTTGAACAGTGCTCCCTCATTTTCCCCTCCCCCGTCTTCAGATTCATTCGCTGCACTTGCCATCTGTTCAGCGTCGCTGCTCCGTTCCGGCCTCGTCGGTGACAATGGTGAAAGAGAAGATGGCGGGTTGGGAGCGGGCAAAGAAGGCAACGGCGAAGGCGAAGGGGAGAGCGACCAGTCAGGGCGGATCCTCGTCGTGGTCCCGCCTGCCGCAAGGTTGGATCCAGGGGGATTGGATCCGCTCGACCATCACCCAGAAGGATCTCGACGACCTGGCCAACGAAGGGTTGATCAAGCACGGGGCAGCAAGGCTTCCGGGGACGGAGTGGCAGCCGCAGCCCCAGGAGGGTGAGTGTGTCCTCCTAGCGACTCATGTCGATCGTGGGTTTTCTCTACCGCCACATCTTTTCTTTTGTGGGTTCCTGAACTTCTTCGGGGCTCAGCTCCACCACTTCACACCTGATTCCATTGCCTATCTCGCCGCTTTCGTGTCTATGTGCGAAAACTTCTTGGGTTGTCGGCCGCACTGGGGCCTTTTCGAACACATATTCACTTGTCGCTCTCAGACGGTCAAAAAGGCTAATCCGAATGACGAGAGAACCCAAGTAATCCAGATGTGCGGGGGTCTTGGGGTCCAGATGAGGAGTAAGAGTGCCTTTCCTGCTATGGCCCTTCCCGAGTCAGTTAGAGGGTGGCAGTTGACCTGGTTCTATTGCCAAGACCGGTCGACGCCAGGGCAGTCTACTGGGCTCCCTCCCTCCACCATGAGTCGAGTGAACAAGCCATCTTCTCTGAAAGTAATTCCGGAGGAGAAGGCTCGGGTTAAAATGTTGATGGAGCGTGTAGTCCAACTCATTCGCGACGGTGTGACAGGCATGGATCTTCTGGAGGTTTTCCTTCGACGGTGCATCCAGCCACTCCAATACCGAGGACACCCGATGTGGTTGTACTCTGGTACCGAAGACACCACTCGGGTCCACCCAGAGGAGGTTGACGATGTCACACTGGAGAGGTGGATGACGACCATCACAGGAAACAAGGACAACCCTCGTGGGGCCAGGAGGATCCCGCCACTCGACCAATCTTATGAACCGGACAAGGTATGACTACTTATCTCCGGCTATAATCATGTTTCGTCCATTCTTCTTTGCAGCGGCTCAGTCGATCGACTTTTGTCTTGTTTGTTGTCTTTCAGGCTACCACTGAGTTGTATTCGATGCCCAACATGGCACAAGCACAGACCGAGGAGGAGGAGGGAAGTGGAGGTGAAAGTCAAGAGGAGTGGGAATCGGATGGTGACGAGGGTGATGAAGATGCTGGCTCCGATGAGGAGGAGGAGGAGGAAGAGGAGGAGGAAGTAGCGCCTTATCGTTCTGAAAGAAGGTCCAAGCTTGCCCATGACCCTGTAGTCGAGCGCGGCAAGGGGGCCGTGCCTGTTGTGCAATCGACCAAGCGTCCTCGGACGACCTCTCCGGCGCCGACTGAGAAAGCGCCGAAGCAATCTAGAGTGGTGTCGTCGAAGCCGACGAAGACTTTACCGAAGATGAAGATGGTGATTCCCACTATTTCTGGGTAATGACATAACTTGTGTCCTCTTGTTTCTCATGGATTTATTCTTGGTCGACTCATTAGCTGACCGACTGATACCTCGGCCAGACCTGAAGATCAAGAAATGGAGGATGCCGTCACTTCCAACCCTAGTATGACCTTTGAAGTTTCGTTTTCAGTTGGTGGGATCTTCGTTTTTAACTTTGACTCTTTTCTGCAGCTCCATCTAATATCATCATTGATCTTCCTGATGATGATGAAGACGAGGAACCACTGAGGCAGAGGAGGAATAGGAGACTGTCCGCTGGCAAGCCAGCTCAGGTCGTATCGGCACCTGAGACGTTGGTTGCGGAGGGTGACAGTGTCACTTGGCCTACCGTATCCTTTGCGGTGCCGCTGACGAGTGTTCGCCCTTCGTCGTCGAGTGCCGGTCAGCCTTCACTTTTCTCTACCCACCATGTCCCTGAAGACCAAGCAAGCGCTACAAAAGAAGCCATACGCTAGGCGGGGGTTATGATGGAGCAAATGAAGGCGATCCGAGACGCCAGTCAAGCAGCTTATGACGCCATTCAGCCCTTCAGAGCAATGTTCAGGTTGGTCGATCACTGCCTATTCTGTTAGGATATGGTATCTGAAAACTTTTCTTTCTGAAAATTTTAGTATCTGTCGTACGCCCACTGGGTGTTCCACTCGGTGTGTCGATTGAGATTCTGGATTGGTGGGGGCACGCTGAGTGCACCCACTGGGTGTAGTCCCTAAGGCTATGGTCGACTGCTGGCAGTGGGACATAGTCTTTATGTCTTGAGTTTTTATTTACTGTCTTCACTCGATCTGGTCGAATGGAATCAAAAACCGGTTGGGGCACGCTGAGTGCACCCACTGGGTGTAGTCCCCGATACTGTGGTCGACTGTTGGCAGTCGACTATAGTCTGAAGAACACACACACTCTTTTTTTGGTCGACTGATCGACTTTAAGTCTAGCTGATAGAACTAGTGGGGGCACGCTGAGTGCACCCAATGGGTGTAGTCCCCGAGACTACAGTTGAATGTTTTAGATTCAGCTGTAGCCTTAGAAATACTACAATTTTTCTCTTAGTCACTCAGAAGTGACCTATCTTTGACGCCTGTCGATTGGTTTTTTGAAGAAATCTTGCAAGCTTTCAGCTTGTTATACTGAATTGGAGAACAAGCATATCCAACTCGAACTTGATCTGATGCTCGTACAGGAGAACTTCACGAAGGTGAAGGAGGAGGCAAAAGGTATGTTTGGTGAGAATCTTGACGACTGCCTTTGCTTCTTGTCCATCCCCGAGTCTGATCTTACTGTGATTTTACAGATAAACTGAGGGATTCTCTGAAGAAGAAGGATCTTGACCTTGCCGAGGCGTAGAAAGCAGCTTCCGAGAAGACCAGGCTCGCAGAAGAGAAGTTGGCTTCGATCAGCAAACTTGAAGAGGAAAACACTAATCTGAAAGCTGCTCTCGACGTGGCCAACCAGGAGGTCACTCGACTGAAGAATGACAAGATGGTCCTGAGTGGCAAAGCTAGCGAACTGGTGGGAAAGAAGAATGATCTAGTGGCTTATCTGGGAGGACTCGCCAAGAAGCTATTCCTCATGCTTGAAGGTAACCCTTTGTATCTGACAGGCTTTTTAATTTTGACCTCGCCACCAAACTACTGCCTTAACTTTAGGGTTGTGTCTACAGAGTTCTGCCAGAACTTTGAGGAGGAGACTGGTCGACTGGAGACGAGCCTGGATCCCATCAACTCTCCTGTGAAGGATGAAACTGGCATGAGCGTGCTCCGACTCGAGTCTCGCATTGCTGCCGTTGTTGACTATCTTGCAAGGCTGAAGGTTGCGACGTCACGCATCGACACGGCGCTCTGGCCAGGAGAAGCACTTCAGAATGACCTTGAGTCCCTGATGACTCGACTGAACGAAGTTCCAAGTCGAGTGCAAGAATGGAAGAAGTCTTCGGCCAGGTGTGGTGCCGACGTTGCTCTATCTCTTGTCCGTGTACACTACAAGGATGCGCGAGAAGACAAGCTGGCAGCTCTCAAGGTGGCCAATACCAAGAAGCATGACTTTCGATCCTTCATGGAGACCTTCATCGCTGCTGCCACTCAGATCGTAGATGGAATCGACCTGGACGAGTTTGTCGCGCCTTCCAGCCCTCCTCACGAGGGGTAAAAAACTTCTATGCTTGATGCTTTAAATTTGCCTCGGAATGCCGAGTAGTTTTTGTAACCAACAAACTTTAACAGGCTTGGTGCCTGAGCACTTCTGGATCCGTAAGATGTTATCTGAATTTAGGTTTGTCGTCGAATATGTTTGCTTCTGCCTTCGAACGATCATCATCTTTTGCTTGGAATATATACTAGTTTTTGTGATGCTCTTTTGCAGGTCGATACGAAGCACAATTGACTTGTACTCGTCACGCTTAGGCGAGCACTGGGCTACAGCTAAGCCTCCCAGTGGGAGGTTTGCTCACCACTCGGTAGGATTTTAAGAAACTTAGGCGAGCACTGGGCTGCAGCTAAGCCCCCGAGTGAGAGGTTTGCTCTCCACTCGGTAGGATTTCAAGAAACATAGGCGAGCACTGGGCTGCAGCTAAGCCCCTGAGTGGGAGGTTTGCTCACCACTCGGTAGGATTTTAAGAAACTTAGGCGAGCACTGGGCTGCAGCTAAGCCCCCGAGTGGGAGGTTTGCTCTCCTCTCGGTAGGATTTCAGAAACTTAGGCGAGCACTGGGCTGCAGCTAAGCCCCCGAGTGGGAGGTTTGCTCACCACTTGGTAGGATTTCTATGGTGTACCCCCAAAGCAGAAGATAGCAGTCGACTTGCGCTTCGTCCTCCTTCTGGAGCGCACGTTGTATTTGTGGCGTAACTCGGAAGGAGAAGGTAGGAGTCATCCTGCGCCTCATCCTCCTTGCGGAGCACACGTTGTATTTGTGGCGTAGCTCGAAAGAAGAAGGCAGGAGTCGACCTGCGCCTCGTCCTCCTTGCGGAGCGCACGTTGTATTTGTGGCGTAGCTCGGAAGGTGAAGGCAGGAGTCGACCTACGCCTCGTCCTCCTTGTGGAGCGTACGTTGTGTTTTATACTTAGGCGAACACTAGGTTGCAGCTAAGTCTCCGAGTGGAAGGCTGGCTTACCACTCGATAGGATTTTCAAAAACTTAGGCGAACACTGGGCTGCAGCTAAGCCCCCGAGTGGAAGGCTGGCTTACCACTCGGTAGGATTTTCAAAAACTTAGGCGAGCACTGGGCTGCAGCTAAGCCCCCGAGTGGAAGGCTGGCTTACCACTTGGTAGGATTTTCAAAAACTTAGGCGAGCACTGGGCTGCAGCTAAGCCTCCGAGTGGAAGGCTGGCTTACCACTCGGTAGGATTTTCAAAAACTTAGGCGAGCACTGGGCTGCAGCTAAGCCCCCGAGGGGGAGGTTTGCTCTCCACTCGGTAGGATTTTGTTTAAAATTAGGCAAAACGGATTCGCAGCTAAGCCTCTGAGTGGAAGGCTGGCTTACCACTCGGTAGGATTTTCTTTTACAAACTTAGGCGAAACGGATTCGCAGCTAAGCCACCCGCTGGGGGGGGCTGTTTTATGTGGACGAAGGTAACAACAATCACTTGGAAAATTATAAAACTCTTGTCTTTGATAAATAAATTACACAAGTACTTTTATTACAACTCATCTGAGTGAATACTTAAGTATAAAAGGGGCGGAGCAGATCTGCATTCCAAGCTCGTGGCTCGTCAATCTGGCGATCGACGTTGTACAGACAGTATGCTCTGTTGTGGAGAACTTTGGTACAAATGAAGGGGCCTTCCCAAGTAGGGGCGAGTTTGTGTGGCTTCTGTTGGTCCACTCGGAGGACCAAGTCTCCTTCTTGGAAGGCTCGGCTCTTCACATTTCTGGCGTAGAATCGACGCAAGTCTTGCTGATAGATGGTCGATCGAATCATGGCCATCTCTCTTTCTTCTTCTAGGAGGTCGACTGCATCCTGCCGAGCTTGTTCTGCTTCGGCTTCAGAGTAGAGCTCGACTCGCGGCGCATTGTGAAGCAGGTCACTTGGCAGGACCGCCTCAGCCCCGTAGACCAGGAAGAACGGAGTCCTCCCAGTCGACCAATTTGGGGTAGTCCTCAATCCCCAAAGAACTGATGGGAGTTCGTCGACCCACGCGCCTGCTGCGTGCTTGAGGTCGCGCATCAACCGGGGTTTCAGTCCTTTGAGAATTAGGCCGTTTGCTCTTTCTGCTTGTCCATTCGACTGGGGGTGGGTGACTTAAGCGTAGTCGACTCGTGTGCCTTGGGAAGCGCAGAAAGCTTTGAATTGATCGGAGTCGAAGTTTGACCCATTATCAGTGATGATGCTATGCGGAACTCCATATCTGAATATTAATTCTCTGATGAAGCTGATGGCAGTGCCAGCATCAAGATTTTTAATGGGCTTGGCCTCGATCCACTTGGTGAACTTGTCGACTGCCACTAGTACATGGGTGAAGCCGCTCCTACCTGTTCTCAAGGGTCCGACCATATCTAAACCCCAAACAGCGAAAGGCCATACGATAGGGATGGTCTTCAAGGATGAGGAGGGTTTATGTGACATGTTGGAGTAGAACTGACATCCTTCACACTTGTCGACAATCTCTTTCGCCATTTCATTTGCTCTGGGCCAGTAAAAACCCGCTCGGTATGCTTTAGCTACAATGGTCCGAGAGGACGCATGATGGCCATAGGTCCCCGAGTGGATATCGTTGAGAATCATTCGACCCTCTTCCAGCGTTATGCATTTCTGGCTGACTCCAGTCGCGCTTTCTCTGTATAACTGTCCCCTCATGACGGTAAAGGCCTTGGATCGACGGACGACCTCTCAAGCCTCTTCTTCATTCTCTGGGAGCTCTTTACTTAGAATATACGTGATATAGGGCACTGTCCAGTCGGGAGTAATAACCAGAACTTCCATGATTAAGTCGACCACAACTGGGACCTCGACTTCAGTCGGATCTGTGGTGCTTTTTGGCTGCGGGGCTTCTTCAGTGAAAGCATCTTCTTGTACTGACGGCGTGTGAACATGCTCCAAAAACACGCCACTCGGGATGGCTTCTCTTTTGGAACCTATCTTCGCCAAGTCATCGGCTGCTTGATTTTTCAGTTGGGGGACGTGATGGAGCTCTAATCCCTCAAATTTCTTTTCCAGCTTTCTGACTGCATTGCAGTAACCAGTCATGGCTGGGCTTCTGACGTCCCACTCCTTCATCACTTGATTGACCACTAAATCCGAGTCACCGTAGACCATGAGGCGACGGACGCCGAGTGAAATGACCATACGCAACCCATACAAGAGTGCTTCGTATTCTGCTTCATTGTTGGAGGAATCAAAGTGAATCTGGAGTACATATCTGAGCTTATCTCCTCGGGGGGAAACCAACACTACCCCGGCACCGGAACCATTCAACATTTTAGAGCCATCGAAGAACATAGTCCAGTATTTCGAGTGAACTTGAGTCGGTAACTGCTGTTTAGTCCACTCGGCGAGGAAATCTGCTATTGCTTGGGACTTGATAGCTTTCTTTGCCTCAAATCTGATATCCAGGGGAAGAAGTTCAATCGCCCATTTTGCCACTCGGCCAGTTGCATCTCTGTTGTGCAGAATCTCTGATAAGGGGGCGTCGCTGACGACTGTGATGGTATGGTCAGAGAAGTAGTGAGCAACTTTCTTCGTGGTCATATAGATCCCATATACAAGCTTCTCATAATGAGGGTATCTTTGCTTTGATGGGGTTAGGACTTCAGAAATGTAATATACTGGGCGCTGAACTTTGAAGGCTTTCCCTTCTTCTTCCCGCTCGATCGTAAGTACAGTACTGACGACTTGTCTTGTGGCTACAATGTAAAGCAGCAAAGGCTCTTTGCTGATCGGGGCAGCAAGCGCCGACTGGGTGGAAAGCAGGGTTTTTAACTCGGCAAACGCTGCGTCAGCTTCAGGAGTCCACTCGAACTTGTCTGACTTCTTCATTAGTCGGTAAAGAGGCAATGCCGTCTCACCGAGACGAGAGATGAATCGACTTAAAGCGGCCAAGCAACCAGTAAGCTTCTAAACATCGTGCACACGCACAGGTCGTTTCATTCGGAGTATAGTGCCCACTTTCTCTGGGTTTGCATCGATTCCTCGTTCAGAAACGAGAAAACCGAGTAACTTTCCACTAGGAACTCCGAATGTGCACTTGGATGGATTAAGCTTGATATCATACCTCCTAAGGTTGGCAAATGTTTCAGCGAGGTCAGTCAGTAGGTCGGAACCTTTCCGTGACTTGACCACAATGTCATCCATGTATGCTTCCACATTCCGACTGATTTGAGTGAGCAAACACTTCTGAATCATCCTCATGAACGTGGCTCCAACATTCTTGAGGCCGAATGGCATGGTAACATAACAGAAGCACCCAAATGGGGTGATGAAAGTTGTTTTGATCTCATAGGGTCCAAACAGACGGATCTGATGGTACCCGGAATAAGCGTCTAAGAAAGACAGTCGCTCACATCCCGCAGTCGAGTCAACTATTTGGTCGATGCGGGGAAGAGGAAAATGATCTTCCGGGCAGGCCCGATTGATATGTTTAAAATCAATGCACATGCGTAGTGAGTTGTCCTTTTGGGGGACCATGACAACATTGGCGAGCCACTCGGAGGGGTAAATCTCTTGGATAAACTCTGCTACTAAGAGCCGAGCCACCTCTTCGCCAATAGCCTTCCTTTTCTGGACGGCGGACCGTCGCAGATGTTCCTTGACAGGTTTTGCCTTTGAATCGACTCACAGACGATGCTCAGCCAGCCCCCTGGGTACACCCGGCATGTCAGAAGGTTTCCATGCAAAGATGTCCCAGTTGTCACGGAGGAACTGGATGAGCGCTTCTTCCTATTTGGGGTCGAGTGTTGTGGAGATATGAGTCGGAGCAGCGTTGGGGTCGGTCGGGTGGATGTGAACTGGTTTTGTCTCACCGGATGACTTGAATGCTGACTCCGTGACAGGCTTTTTGGCTCGCAACAAATCACTCGGGTCTGCGTTCCTCTGGTGTTCCTGCCACTCTTCTCCCACCATCTGAGCATCAACGATCTTTGAGCCTTTCTGGAAACACTCTTCTGCCTTCTTGCGATTACCAGTAACAGTGATCACGCCTTTAGGTCCAGGCATCTTTAATTTGAGGTACACGTGACATGGTCGAGCCATGAAACGTGCATAAGCTGGCCTGCCAAAAATAGCGTGGTAGGCACTCTGGAAATCTACAACCTCAAATGTCAGCTTCTCTTTGCGGAAGTTCTTGGAATCACCAAAAACCACATCAAGAGCAATCTGGCCGAGTGACGCGGGCTTCTTGCCAGGAATGACTCCATAGAAACTCATGTTTCTTGTACTAAGTCTGGACATCGGAATGCCCATCCCTTTCAGCGTCTCAGCGTATAGTATATTCAAACTACCGCCACCATCCATCAATACTTTAGTCAGTCGAGTGCCCTCAATGACTGGGTCGACCACCAGAGCTTGCCTCCCAGGGGTGGCTATGTGCGTCGGGTGATCAGACTGGTCGAATGTGATGGCTGTCTGAGACCACTTCAGATAATTGGGTGTTGCTGGAGCAACCATATTCACTTCTCGGTTTATAACTTTCAGTCGACTTTTGCTTTCAACGTCAGCAAAAATCACCAGAGTAGAATTGACTTGAGGGTATTCCTCGTCACTATCTCCCTTGTCCTCAGTTTTGTCTGACTCCTTTTCCTTGTCCTTGGGCTGTTTCCCCTGGAACCGCTGTATCAGAAGTCGACACTGTCGAGTGGTATGCTTCGGGTAAATGAAATTACCCTCTTCATCTTTCTTCGTGTGGATGTGACACGGCAAATCCATCACGTCATTTCCTTCTTTATCCTTTACTTTTTTGGGATTCCAAGGCCCCTTGGGCTTTCCTTTGAAGTTTCCTTGAGTCACGGCCAGGGCTTCTCCAGGAGCAGCTGGCTCGGCTTTCTGCTTTTGCTTCCGACTGGAGTTCCCTCCTCCGGTTTCTTGGGCGACTAACTTATGCTTGCCGCTTCGGAGCCGATCCTCTTCCTCACCATTGGCATATTTGGTGGCTATTTCCATCATTCGACTCAGAGACATGTCTCCGGTTCGACCGAATTTCAGGCTTTGCTCTCTGTACTTTACGCCTTCCTTGAAGGCGCAGACTGCCTGGTGATCAGATACATTCTCCACTGTGTGATGCAACGTGATCCATCTCTGGATGTAATCTCTCAGAGTCTCATTCGACTTCTGCACACAGGATTGCAACTCTTTCAGTCCTGCTGGTCGCTTGCATGTTCCTTCGAACGTTCTGACAAACACTCGGGAGAGGTCCTCCCATGTGTAAATGCTGCTGGGTGTCAACTGATTCAGCCATGCTCTGGCTGACCCTTCCAACATAAGAGGCAGATGCTTCATGGCCACCTCGTCATTCCCGCTGCCGATCTGGATAGCCACTCGGTAGTCCTCAAGCCAAGTATCAGGCTTAGACTCACCGTTGAACTTACTGACTCCAGTCGCCAACCTGAAGTTGGGAGGAATCACCGCGGCTCGGATGGCTCTGCTAAAACTCTCTGGTCCGGAGACATGCACTCGGCTGCTAGTGGGTACATCACTGTCGTTGCCCTCTCTGTGAGCTCTGTTCCGGTCGACCAGACCTTGAACGATGATGGATCTCGCATCAAAGCCTGGTTCTCTGGGGTCGACTGGGATTCTTCGCCCGCCACTGTGCTGGCGTCTATCATCCTGCTGTCGAGGCACATAAGATCCACCCCTTGGGGGAGGAGTAGGCACTCGACATCGATCATTGCGATCGAGTCAGTGATCATACTGCTCATGGTTCCTGTACTGATCATGACGGTCACCACGCCCTTCACGCCTCGGGGGCGATCTGGGGCTATGAGCCGACTGGACGGTATTCGTTGCCATGGATCTGCTGTGAATCCTGTTCCGCGACTGTGATACAGCTGAATTCTGATCTCCTGCTGCCCGGAGCAAATCTCTGATCTGCATCAAGCCTCTGCCAGCCTCTGACTAGGAAGGCTGAATTGATTCTGCTATACGGGCTGCAGCTGCTAGATTCTGAATCGAAATTCGATATATCTGAGTCGGAGGTGGAAAGAGCTGGCGTCGACTGGAGTCTGGAATCCGTTGCCACGCACGCTCGTCGAGTGCCCGCTAAAGGTTCTCCAGTCAAGTGCGTTCGGCCAGGTTGGCCAAGCGCGCATCCTCCAAGGCGTGAGCCTCAGGGGTTTCTCCAATGATCGAAGTGTGAAGCGCATCCACGTTCCGGCGGCGAAGCTCTTCCCTCTGCTGCGAATTGAGGAGCTCAGGGAGGTATTCCTCATGGACGTGCGACGGATCGCCTCCGCCGTTGCCTCCCTCGGCACCGGGAAAGCCGGGGGGAACATGCGGTCTGTTGACCATCAGGATCTCCGCCGCTGGATCACTGCTGTCGCACTCAGATGCAGTCTCTGTGGAGCCAGTCGAACAGGCCGTAGAGAGATTCGTCGGGCTCGATCACCGCGACTTGGGCGGCGGTCGACTGGCGAGCCACCGCGTGCCTCACCCACCGCTGAAGCCTCGACCGACCAGAGCGCTTACGCCGACGGAAAGGTGGGAGGGAGGATGACACAAAAACCGGTCGATACTGGGTCGACGGTTGTCGCAGAAGGACACTGCGGACGCATGCTCGAAGGTGCGTAGCTCCGCGGACTGGGAGCGCGTCAACGTCGAGCGGAGCCTCCTGCAGCCAGGCAGAGTCGTCGGTGACGAACGTGAGCGCGCCGAGACAGATCTCGCGGCCCTCAACCAAAACTCCACCGGAAACCATGATGATGGGAACCGGAAAAATTGCAACTTCTCCAATAAGTCGCTAAGACACCGACCCCATGGTAGGTGCCAACTGTCGTGGTTCTAAGTCTGACAGTAGTGTAGGGGGGGGGGTACTAAGGAGAGACAAGATCCTAGCTATGGAGTAGTTGTGCACACAAGAGTTTTACGAGTTCAGGCCCTTCTCGAAGGAAGTAACAGCCCTACGTCTCGGTGCCCGGAGGCGGTCGACTAGATTATATGTGTGAGAGTTACAGGGGTGCGAACCCTTCTGCCAGTGGAGGGGGTGGCTTATATAGAAGATACCAAGACCCCAGCCAGCCCACGTAGCGGAGGGTTTAAAGTACATTAAGGCCAGGCGTTACTGGTAACGCCTTACATAAAGTGTCATCATGACCATAAAGACTACTTAATTACAGACTGTTTGGATACAGAGTAGATCTTGAACTCCTGGTGGTCGAGTGAGTCTTGATGGTCGAGTGTCTTCACGTTCGTCGAGTGTCTTCTAGTCCGTCGAGTGGAGTCCCTCTAGGTCAACTGGAAGACGGCTTCTTCTAAAGATGCCCTGGGGGAGGGTACCTTGGACAGGTCCATGACCCTACCCCAGGTACATGACTTCATCAGTTGGTACTGTGGAAGGTATTGCAACAACTAGGGTTGTTGCTGCTTGTTTGGTGGCAGCCATTAGTTTCTGTTTGGATTGTTTTGCAGCTAGTGTAGCATGGGATACCATGTTTGTACAATTTTCTAGTCGACTTTGACCTTCTATTGCACCATCAATACTAGCAGAATCTACCTAATTCTTCTGCTTCCATTTCCGTGCGTCCTAAGTATTAACACCAACCCCTGCCATTATGTGTTCATTCCTCTTTCTCTGTGCCATGTCAAGTCAAGCCGACAAGAAAAAGGAATAAAATTTAGTTCTTGGGAACAAATTGATGAGTGATACAGATGAACTGAACTTTGATGTTAGACAACCGCCTGATAGGAGATTTAATATGTACAAAAAACAGGACAACGTGAGATAACCAGAACCATGATGTGTAAACTAAGCAGAAGGAATTTCAGTAAATTAGAATCAATACAATGGAAGGTAGAAACCATATGAAAGATGCTACAAATATCGCTCTCCCAAGTTAACAGTGTATCATCATAACTGGCATTTAAACGAATGTGAAGCAGTACAAGAAATAAATCATATGCAAGATGCAAACAACGTCACACTACCAAGTTAAAGGTCTCTCATCATTAGTGCCATTGCATATTCCATAGTATTGCATATTCACACCTATGATGTGTAAACTAAGCAGAAGGCATTTCAACAAATTAGAAGCAATGAAAGCTAGACACCATATGTAAGACACAACGAATATCACTCTACCAAGTTAGAATCGTCTCGTCATTAGTGCCATTTCAAAAAATTAGTAGTACAAGCTAGAAAATAATGCGAGATGTAAACTATATCAGACTCGCAAGTTAAATATGTCTTGTGAAAAGTGATTGTTGCAGGTTACACAACAGTAGTACTTTGGTGTAAGAACATGGTGTGATAAATATATATTGTATGTTCTAGAAACAGGAACACGTGTCTTATTCATAAGTATAATGTGTAAAGTAAGCAGATGGAATTCAACAAAATTAGAAGCAATACAAGCTTGACATCATACATAACATGCAACCACATATAACATCGCCAAGTTAGAGGGAGCACCTGTGATGGTGGACTAGGGGAGACGTGCTCATCATCAAAATAGCTACATTGAGTGTCTATCCATGTGTTGTCTTGCAAATCTTCTTGGGGGATGGCGGAGTAGAATCTATAGAGGCCTTCCATTGCAGTTGTTTGGAAGGAGCAACTTTATCCACTGCCTTGCTAATTTCCTTCTGCTTTATTTATTTTGCATTGACAAGTAAAACCAACAAGAAAAAGCAATAAAATTCACTCTTCAGAACTCATTCATGCATCATACTGACAATCACTACTTTGATGTAAGGCAAACACATGATATGAGGATGGAATATGTACGAAAAACAGGACGGCATGGCATATTCACAACTATTTGTGTAAACTAAGCATGAGCCATTTCAACAAATTAGAAGCAATGCAAGCTATACACCAGATGAAGATGTAACCAATATGACTCTGCAAAGTTAAAAGCGTCCCACCATAAGTTGCGTTTCAACAAATTAGAAGCAGTGCATGTTATAAATCATATGAAAGATGCAACCAATATCACTCTACATATACTAAAGGTGTCTGGTCATAATTGACTGATGCGGGATTTAAAAAGATAGTAGTTTTATGTAAGGACATGCAGATGTACTATGTACCAAAAACAAGAAGGCATGACACATTAACAGGTATAATGTATAAACTAAGCAGAATAGCACATACAATTTAACCAGATTGGAAGAATTACAATGTAGACACTATATGCAACATGCAACCACATATCAGGCTGCCAAGTTATAGCAAGCACCTGTGATGGTGGTGTAGGGGAAATGAGGTTATCAACTACAAAGCTATGTTGACTATCTTCATCTAACATTGCTATTTCATGAGAATCATGTGGGGAGGCTGACATTGCATTCCTTAAAAGAGGATCTTTTCTTACAGCAGTACATGAGCCTGACTGTCTCATCATAAGTGATTGATGAGGGATACACAAGAACATTAGTTTGATGTAAGAACATGGTTAATAGACAGATGTAGTAGTATGTACTAAAAACAGGAAGGCATGTGATATTCAAAGGTATAATGTGTGAGCTAAGAAGATGCAATTTAACCAAATTGGAAGGAATACAAGCTAGACACCTGGCTGGAGTGGTGAGCATGATCATCAAGGACCTGAGAGCCTGGTGAGAGGCGCGCTGCTTCGCCACCACCATGGTTTTTTAGTTGGCTTGCAGGTGATGCCTGTGTGTGTTGGGCTTGTCACTGGCTCGACCAGTGCCCTGACTAGCTATTTGGCTTCTGGTGCTCCTGGGATGGTGGTTCATGTAAAAATATCTTTCCTTATCTTAATCAAGACCGACTTCGGCCTTTCGAATACACGCTAGACACTATATGCAACATGCAACCACATATGACACCACGAAGTTAATGCAAGCACCTGGGATGGTGGTTCATGGCGAGTGAGATCATCAACTCCAGAGCTACATTTACCAACTCCATCTGTTGACACAACACCCTTTAAAGTGCCGAAACGTGTCTTGCCTAAGAAGGAAGAAAGCTAGAGCGACTTCTCTCTTTTATTTCGTGCTTCTATCAACCATTTGGCAGATGCTGAAATACCCATGCATAAAAAACAATAGTGAGAGTATGGGTGAAGTGTGTGTAGAACTAGTGCAGTGTAAAGTAGCAGACAGCAGGTGGCTGAAAAATAAATGACAGGAGACATATGATAGGTCTACAACATTGGCAAACAAAATTAGATTCTACTTTGTATGATTTTGTAAGATACACTACAAAAAAATACACTTCTGCGATGATATGTGTTTGTCATAGTAGGTCATGTTTTTTGTCATGCATGTACATCGATGACGATTTTATGACAAAATCAAGATAATCATACATGTGTTGTCGTAGAAGTGTTCCATGACATTATCAAAATTATCATCATGAAAGTGCCCACTTTCATGACAATACATCGCGCATCATAGAATTGCTTTCGTGAAGGGTAACCGACCATGGGATCCACCATAACGGGTCGCCATTAAGATTTTGGTTTCTGGTTTGGATCCGATAACCCGTTAACAGCCCAGACAAATGGGGATTTTCCACACGTATAATTCTCAATGGCCAGAGGAACCACGTGTCGGCTCACAGTTGGGATAGATGTCATCCACTCATTGGACCGAAGGGGCCTATGATACGTCGACACATGGCACGACCCAACAGAGGGCCATTCCGGTGAAAAGGCCGGCCCGCTTGACTTAGTCAAAAGGTAGCGGGCCAGCCCACGGAAAGACTGTTAACGACCTGTTTGCATATAGCCCATTTACAGCCGCTAAGTCACGGAAGATTACGGCCTATCCGAATTAGGCCTAGTAGCATCATCTGGGCCGTCCAATATGATTCTAGCCCATTGTAACTTCCGGCCCATGTATGGCCCATGACGCCTTTTGTCCCATATAAGACCCTTTGTAACTCTTGGCCCATTAACGGATCGTGGTGAAACTGGCTAGTAATGAACAGTGTATCACTTTATACTCATTAACGGCCCATTATTCCATTGGGCCATTTCCAGCCCGTGTTATCTTTCGGCCTTCTCAGGGCCCATTTATTCTTGGGCTCATTTCCAACATTTGGTTACTTATGGCTCATTACTGCACTTTTCTGCTTGTGGGCCAAATTCAGCCTGTGGTTACAGTCGGCCTGTTTGTGTCCCATTAATCCATTGGACCGTTTTCATAGCGTCATCAAATACAGCCGATTAATGACGCCCCGTTATGGTCGGCCCTTGAACGGACGATTCCAACTCTAGCCTATTTATGGCCCATAACGGGGTCCGTTATTATCCCATGTTTGGCCAATCGATCATACGGCCCGTAGAAGGCCCATCGATGCTACGCCCCGTAGATGGCCTATTGTTTCTACGACCCGTACAAGGACCATTATTTCTACGGCCCGTAGAAGGCCCATTGTTTCTACGGCCTGTAGGAGGCCCATGGTCACTACAGTAAATATGTAGCCCATGGTTATTGTAGCCTAGTTTAAAAAACTAGGTTATTGCGGCCACTAGCAAACCGCGGGAAGAGAACTGCACTGACTACAAGTAAACAAATAAACAAGACAACAAGGAAATAAATAAGAAAGCAACTTACGCTAGGATATCACGGCTATTACACATATTACATCCACTAGGCATCAAAGTTCACCACCAGTGCAAATATAGGGAACAAAGCAGCATATCACATACACTAGTTGTCAAAGTTGGCGACCAGTACAAATAAACTTCGCAGCAAAACAAGCCAGAACTGAAACCACTTCAGAAGAGCTCAAGAAACAATATCTTGGGTACCAATAATCCTGGCAAGAAGCTTAGCAATCTTATTAACTTTCCCTTGTTTAGCGCTTAAATCCTCCAGCGCTTGCTATTGCACCAGAAAGTATGCATCTGAATTATGTAGGGGCTTCCTCAGTCCTTCGGCTTCCTCTTGCAGAACATCTGATCGATTGAAAGCACAAGTGCTCCTTGGGTGATTTTGGTAATTAATGTCAACATATCTCTTGTTGGACTAATACTTTCATCTAGTATATTTCAGATAAGTTCAATAGTGGAGTGGCATGGACAAGAGGATGTGGAACCCCTTCAAGATGCTAAGGACAAAGGATTGGCTCAAGCTCAAAGCTCAGGACTCTACATTTTCTATTTTCAGTGATCCAAGATCACATTGACTCCATAGGGAAGCCAATACTATTAAAAGGGGATGAGGTGTTGCTTAATGGCCTGCTTGCTCAGAGTGCTTAGTGATATGCTCAAAAGCCCTCAGCCACTTTCTCATATCTACATATGTCCCAAACCAAAAGTCAAACTCGGCCCCACCGATTTGATCCATCCGGCGCCACCGAGTTCATTTGACATTGCCACTGCCAAAAACCCTAATCAGTTTGGTCATGCCGATGGGATCTCGGTCTCACCGAGATGGGCTTGCAATCTCTTTGTTGTCTGTTGTAACATTTTCGGTCCCACCGAGAAGATGTAATCGGTCGCACCGAGTTTGCCTGACGAACTCTCTGTTTTACTTATTACCAAATTGGTCTCATCGAGTTGTGTAATCGGTCAAACCGAGATGAGGTTTTACCCTAACCCTTGCACATCGGTCCCACCGAGTGGATCACATTGGTCCCACTTAAATTGCCTAACGGTCACATATGTACTAAATCGGTGCGACCGACTTTTCTGATTCGGTCCCACCGAGTTTGGTATAACATGTGTAACGGTTAGATTTTGTGTGGAGGCTATATATACCCGTCCACCCTCTCCTCATTCATGAGGGAAGCCATCAGATCGTTCCTACACTTCCACTACCCAGTTTCTGAGAGAGAACCACCTACTCATGTGTTGAGACCAAGATATTCCAATCCAACCATATGAATCTTGATCTCTAGCCTTCCCCAAGTTGCTTTCAACTCAAATAATCTTTCCACCAAATCCAATCCTATGAGAGTGAGTTGAGTGTTGGGGGGACTATCATTTGAAGCACAAGAGAAAGGAGTTCATCATCAACACACCATCTATTACCTTTTGGAGAGTGGTGTCTCCTAGATTGGTTAGGTGTCACTTGGGAGCCTCCAACAAGATTGTGGAGTGAACCAAGGAGTTTGTAAGGGCAAGGAGATCGCCTACTTCGTGAAGATCTACCCTAGTGAGGCAAGTCCTTCGTGGGTGATGGCCATGGTGGGATAGACAAGGTTGCATCTTTGTGGATCCTTCGTGGGTGGAGCCCTGCGTGGACTCGCACAGCCGTTACCCTTTGTGGGTTGAAGTCTTCATCAACGTGGATGTATGATAGCACCACCTATCGGAACCACGACAAAAACATCCGTGTCTCCAATTGCGTTTTCACACTCCAATCCCATCCCTTTACTTTCTTGCAAGTTGCATGCTTTACTTTCCGCTGCCCATATACTCTTTGCATGCTTGCTTGATTTGTATTGTGAATGGTTAAACTTGCGATTAAACTCCACCCAAACTTGAAAAACTTAAAAACTGTCACCTTTGTTTGTTGAGTGTATAATCACCCCCCCCCTCTAGACACCTCTTCTTGAGCCTTTCATCGATGTATTTCAACTTGAAGTTGAGACTCAAGAAGCCAAACTAATTTAGGAAGTGAGTTCGTAGAGCTGGTGCCAGTAGTAGTGGACAGTAACTCAAACACTACATCAAGACAAGACTTTGAGGTTGTCTTAGTGTCTTCAATATAACTTTTATCAGCTTTCTTGGAGACCAACAGGGATGTCTCACTATCTTGAACCTTATCTGCATTACTTCCTTTACCATTGCATAATGGGGTACTTGTGACAGCCTGATTTTTGGCCGTTTCTTTTTCCTTTGCTTTTCCGAGGTTTTTGCCTGAGTTTTCTTTTTCCGTGGCTTTGTTGTCTAGAAACTGAAGAAGATGACCTCTTCTTTGCTTCTAGAGTGGCTTGTCATTCCCAAATCTTTCCCTAGACCCTGTCATTTCCATCCTAGCCCAAATCCCAATATTCTTTTTGTTGGGAATATTCCTTTTCTGTTAAAGGAATAACTCCAATTGCCCTAGGTTCTGAAGCAACCTATATTTCCATCAGTCCTAAAATTCCCAAATAATTTTCATAATTTTTTTAGGTCATATCTTGATCAAATATGGCAACACTTTTCATTGCCATATTCGGAAATAATTCCCAGTAATTATTCTTCCTTTCTGTCCTAAATGGCACTTTGTGAAGGAAGTGTCATTTATATTTTTTCTAGTGGCTCCCAACATTTTTGGGCATGTTTATATGTCCAAATAATTGCCCCATGCACAAGTTAAAATTTATTTGCCTAGCCAATCTTCCTCAGTGAATTTTCAAAGTTTCTGTCAAACAGAAAGCTTTGTGAAGGAAGTACTAGCTAGGAATATCCAAATGAGATGAACTTTTGCACACTCCTTAATGTGCTCATGTTAACACCTTCCACCCATTTGCATACCCATCCAATTATCTATGTGAGCACAGTAGCAAATCTTTGTTTCTGGCAAAATTTTCAGGTTGTGAAGCAAGTATATTTTATATTGCTTCAAAAATCCTAATAATTTACTAGATCATTATTATACCCATAAAACATCTATCCACCCAATTTACCATCATTTCATTGAACCATTTGACCACCATAATTATTTCAAGTTTTTGATCAGAAGAGATGTTTGTAAAGCAAGTACCATTTTGGCTTTGCCAAATGGTATGATACTTTGTGAGAATCTTAATATGACCAAATGACTAAGACTTGCCCAATATGAGCCCAAGTGGACACTCCATGTGAGTGCACCATCATGATCTATTTTCTGGACCATTTTGGTCAGTTGTGAAGCAACTCCAGTAAACCTTGGTCCATTTACCCTCAAAACCTCCAGCATCAAAAGTCCTTGATAGACAAACCTCCCAGACAAGTTATTTACTAAGTTACCTAGCTGGTGTCCCCACTGCACAGCACAAACACTTGGCTGCTGGTTTACTTTGGAGCTAAGTGCAAATCACTTCTTTGCCCCTAGACTAATTTATTCCCTTATTTAGACTGAGGTCACTAGGGTCAATCCTCTAGACATGGTTGGTCCAGCCAAGACGAGCTATGTGCACCAGTGCGCGTGGTGATCAAGCTTGCGTCATGCAGATTGCGCGCTCTGGCTTCTTCCCAGCCCTGTGCCCATCGTCTCCCTCGTCGTCTCGACCTCCATCCATGTCTAGTAGCTGCCCCGTGATGCCCTGCATCTCCCTGCGTTAATGGCTCATCGTGGTTCGCCATGAATGCGTCGCTAGGTCCATGCCCATGGCATGCCCAACCACTGCCCTCCATTAATGCTTGGTCGGGAGCTCGCCCGTGAACTCCACAGCCTTCTCCGCGCCTATATAGGAGACCCCAACCTCCTGCACAGCAAACAACTCCCTCCCCCGCCTCGTTTGCCCTCTGGAATCGCGGCATTCGCCGGAGTTCGCAGTCACCATCCATGGCCACCTCGGCCTCGGCTTTGGTTCGGCCACCACAGGCCTCCCCTCGCCTCTCCTCCACCTCCACCAACCTCCCCTCGTTCCACTCAGCCGCCCCACCCCCTTGCCCTCTCGCCGGAGTGCCCGCATCGCCGAGATCCATCGTCGCCCGAAGCTTCCTGCGCTCTCCAAGGCGCCGCCCCTCCCCTCCTTCCCGCGCCTCCCCGGTGGCCGTTCTCCCTCTAGATGGGTGCGGTTGGCCTCTGCGGTCCCGCCGGTGCCCTCAGCCTGGCCGGAGACGGCCGGAGCAGGCCGGCCCCTTGGCCCCGTCCCTCCCCTGCTCTGCTTCTGTTCACGCAAGGAACAGGGCAGGCGGGAGGAAGAGGACGAGCGCCCGTGCCCTCTCGCCCTGCGCCTGGGACCCACGCGCAAGTGTCCCAGCCTCTTGCCACGTGGATAAGTGGGAGAAGGCGCATTCTGCCAAGTGCGCTTTCATTTTTTGCGTCCAGGGACTTGTTTGTTGAAGTTTTATTCACAGATTGGTCCCTGATGTTCAACACCCTATATCTCCGCAACCGTAACTCCAAATGAGGTGATTCCAGAGGCTACTTCTTCGTCTCATCGAGCCCTTTCTGTTGGTGTCACTTTCACTATGGTTTGACACTGTGAAAGTGACCTTTTTGCCCTTGCACGTAAACAGGCCCTCCGAGAGAGAACTGTTTCCGGCAAATCTTTCCGCGGCTTCACCGCACTTCTCCCCGATGCCTTCTTCACCCCCAGGCAAGCCACAATACCCACTTGCATGATAGTCATGTAGTAGCCATGGTTTTCAACTTGAATCTTTATTAAATATTTGCTTGTTGAAAAGATGGTTATCGTTATTCCGGTGATGTTTAGTTTTGCAAGTTCACTTTTGTACTATGTTGTTTTGTACTCTGTGATCATGTTATACCTGCTAGTATTTCCTTTCATATGTTTATGCTTGCTAGTAGAGTGTATTGATGTTGATGATAGTCATGCTAGTTAGTATGCTATGCTTAGTGGATATGATTTATTGTTGATATGGTGGATAGTTATGTGATATTCTCATGATTATGTTGATATCATGTTCATGCATTTTATCATGACTCATCTTATTTGCATTCAAGTTAACCGGATTAAATTGAACTTGAACAACTGTTGGCTGAGTCATGGTGCCGCTGAAACGATACTGACCAGTGCAACCACGCTTACCGGTATGGGACGGTCCTAACTGGGTCTATTGTTGTGCCTCTCGCCGGTGCCTCCAACGAGGGAAGGTTATGGGCGCGCGCTACCCGATCAAGCAGGCGGACATAAGCCTTGTGTGCCCGTTGTTGAGTTAGTTTTTGGATCCATGTCCCAGAGTGGGACGGGCCACGACGGTGGTCGTTGAGGTGTCTGGAGGTAGACACGGGGCCACCCATGATTTAGCCTAGTGGGGAGTGCGTCGGAGTGGCCGGGAGAGTGTCATGACAGTAGATAGGTTGTGTCGGAACGCTGTTGGTCCACCCGAATGGGAGTGCGAGACCATGGGTTCCGTAGTGTGGGTACAGTGTACTAACCTCTGCAGAGTGTATATTAAACCTATCGATAGCCGCGCCCGCGGATAAGGGTCGAGGTCGAAAGTAGGTCACACCATGAGTCAACAGTAATAAGGATCACGTGTTTAATAACGATGAGATAAGTTGGTTGTGATTGCTGTAAGAATCACGGGCCACACTACTAGGAAAGGGCATGCTAGTGGCGCACCAGTTTTGCCTTCTAATGGCGCACTACTGGTGCGCCACTAGCATCACGCCATTAGAATTAAATTCTAATGGCGCACCAACTGGTGCGCCATTAGTATTTGGTGTTCTAATGGCGCACCACGTAGTGCGCCATTAGAATTCCTCCCAGGGTAATGGCGCACCACGTAGAAGTGCACCATTAGGAACAAATTTTTTTCAATTATTTTTTTTAGAAATTTTTGTTTATTTTTTTTCAAATTTTTTCAATTTTTTTTTCGTTTTTTTCTTAATCTCAGGTCACTATGGCTTAATCTCGGGTCAAGATGGTTAATCTCAGGTCAAATCGCACTCCGTGGTCAAACTTCCCGAAAGGTCACCCATCCTCACACTACTCCAGCCCAAGCACGCTTAACTTCAGAGTTCTATCCAACCCCAGCAACAGCTCACTTCACAGGCACTTGTTGATATATTTAGCATATCAATCCTATTATACCTTGTTGATGTCTAGGACTTTGTTCATGTTCATGACTATGATGAAATTTTGAAAAATATTTCAAACTTCCCTGTCATATTACGTATCATTTTTTGAGAAAAATTGCAAAAAAAAATTCAAAACCAATTTTTTTCGGTTACTAGTGGCGCACCACATCCACGGTGCGCCACTAGTAAGTTTGAATTTTTTTGATTTTTTTGCCTCTAGATCTTGAAAGCCCCGTAACTTTTTTTCTGTTAGGTTTTTGGGGATTTTGAAAATGCTAGTATTGTCGGATAAATATGCTCATGTTGTGATAGCTATATCATGTTTATGATGGTCATGCCATGTTATTCTGATGATACCATGTTAAATTCCTGTTTAACCTGTAATTGCCATGCTGTTGTTTGTCTTGAATGCTTCTGGTTATTGCGAGCTTGCAAGTACATTCAATGTACTGACCTGGCGTGTTATGCCAGCTTGCAGCTCTTTCCGGATTTGATTGCTTGTTTTCCGTGGAGTGCTTGTTTGCGAGCTAGGATAAGCGTTCCAGCCAGAGTCCCTGCGGAGTGGAGTTCACCACCGTCGCCGTTGTTCCGCTACTAGAGTTATTCCGCTGCTTCGAGTTGTTCCACTTCTTGCATAGAGCAACTGAGAATGGCGTAGTGTCGCCGTACCGATGTTATTCATTGTAATATCGGAGACCTTGTATTCATATTGGTGTAATAATAGAAAGCTAGTTTGTTCTATGCTAAGTAGTGTCGTATTCCAGAAGACTTCTCCTCGATCTCTGGGCTGGAATACGGGGCGTTCCCGTTTTCTCTGAGCCGGGGTGCCATAGTACTCTTCTCCAATATTTTATCTGCATTCTAAAAGAGAAACAAACAGACGCATCAAAGGTTTACCATGTTGTATACGAAACTCATTTGGGTAAACCAGTTTAGTAGTAAGGTGGACAGGATAACAACATGAAACAAACATATATCTATGTAGTATGGTCACTGTATGGTCTATACCACTCTACTTTATGTTTCCAAATCAAGATAGAGACAATTCAAATCATACCTATTTAAGACAAAGCAGCATAGACAGAATATAAGTGTGGGAAATTACACAACAATAACAACACTTGTAATGTGCATGGCATGAGAACATAATTGTTTATTCAATCGAAACTGAAATCAGCATAGCGCAAGTTACAATAGCAAAGACGTTAAAGAAACAGGTTTAAAACATACCTTCTGTGCCATTGGAGTTTCAATTGCATCCTTCAAATTTGAAATTAGTTGGTATGAGTAAATACATTGATGCAACAGCAAAGGAGTATGAATCATAGCTATGGAACCTGACCAGAGAACAATTCTTCTTCTGCTTTAAGCGTTGACTTGGGGTTCGGAGTAGTGGTCCTCGTTCTTTGGGCACTGCAGTTGCCTTACTAACTGCTTGTGATTAGGTGCTCTGTGGTGAGGACGGTGTTGTGTCAACTGGAACTGGGTTACTATCTACTGGGGTTGGGTTTAATAGGGGTGTAGCTGGTTCTCTGTCCAACTGGGTAGGGGTACAATATGTGTGAGTCTTGGTTATGTTGGTGTGTCTGGTTCTTGGGAAAGTAGAAACGTGCTTCTTTTTGCATCGACAAGTAGCACGATCTTTTTTGAAGACCATGTTTTTACTCTGACAGATACTACCATCACCCCCTCCAGTTCAAATGGCTGATAAACAAGAAAATTAACTGAATGTACAGACATTGTAAGATAGACAGGTGCAATGGATAGTAGGGAAGAAAATAGGGCATGAAATAATTCACATTTATGTTGTCTAACCAAATAGAATAGCATGACATAATTTCACATATATGATGGCTAATTAAATAGGATAGCATGACATAATTTCACATGTATGATGGCTAACTAAACATGATAGAATGACATACTTCAAAATATGATGACTATGTAAACAGGATGGCATGATATAACTATATGATGTGTCTATTAAAGTGGTTGGCATTCCATAATTCACAAACATGCCATCGATGGAAACATGATGGCATGATACAATTCACGGATAGAATGACATAATTCAAAATATGATGACTATATAAACAGGATGAGATGATATAACTATATTATGTCTTTAGAAAATGGGTTGGCTTGCCATAATTCAGATACATGTTGTCTATGCAAACATCATGGCATGGTATAATCCAAATATATGATTTGTATACTAAGCAAGTGAGGAGAGGGCAATCGCATATATGATGTGTCAACTAAGGAGATGGCAGTCAATATTGTGTATATGATGTAAAAACTAAGCATTGCAGGACAACATATGCATGATATGAGTAATATAACCCTGCCAAGTTTGAGCATACACCTCTGGGGGATAATAGGACTGGTCATCTGCCTCTAATACCTCCTCTGAGGAGCTATCTGTAACCAGCAAGATATTTGCTTCAGCAGGTAGCATTGTCTGCTCTGAAGACCTTGTTTTCAGTCCAGATTTCTCCATCACCAATTCAAATGGCCAATGCACAGGAAGAGCAGTTGAATATACAAACATTGTCGACAAATGCAATGAGTAATACAAAAAAAGGATGGCATGATATAATTCACATATATGACACTTGGCTAAACAACATGGCATTGCATGATTCACATACATAATGCCTTGCAAGAAGATATCATTGCATATTTCACATATATAATGTCTTGCAACGAGATGGCATTGCAAAATTCACATACATGGTAATTAGACACTAAACAGATGACATTCACACAAAGCATGTCTAAACTAAGAAAATGACATGCTAATGCAAGACACCATATGCATGATATGAGCAATATAGCCCTGCCAAGTTAGAGCATGCACCTCGGGGGGGGGGATAGGACTGGCCATCTCTCTCTAACCCCTCCTCTCAGGAGCTATCCATAACCAGCAAGACATGCGCTTCGTCAGATAGCATTGTGTGCTCCGAAGACCTTGTTTCCACTCCGTATTTTTCCATGACCGTGTTGAATGGCTGATGCACAGGAAGAGTAATTGAATGTACTAAAATTGTTGACAAATTTAATATGTAATAAAAGTGATGGCATCATATAATTCACATATAAGATGACTGGCTAACCAGGGTGGCATTGCAAAATTCACATATATGATGCATGGCTAAACAAGATAACATTGTATGATTCACATATACAATAAAGAAACTAAACAGATGGCATTCACACAAAGCATGTCTAAACTAAGCAAATGACATATTTGATGTATAAAGTAAGCAATGCAAGGCACCATATGCATGATATTACCAACATCAGCATGCCAAGTTAGAGCGAAGACCTCAGGGGTAAATAGGAGTGGTCTTCTCCTTCCGAATCCCCCTCAGAACAGTTATCTTCCTCTTGATTACAATCTCAAATGGGTGGGAGGGCTGCCTTTGCACCCACCATGGAGCAACGTCTGCATGAAATTTTATTGCCACGCAAGGCTCGTCTCTTTTGCTCTACATGTTCAATTCCATTGTCTACAATAACTGACATGCATAGGAACAAAACATAGTGAGATTATGTAAGGAGTGCATGGACAAATCTAGAGTGATGGTAGAAAACTGTGGATAGACCCAAAACCGATGGTAACAGGAAAATAATAGCTTTAGTTAAAAAAATAGAGATAATGGCTCATTTAATGTTTGTTTCCACCCAACATGAAACTAATGGTAGACACCTAGGATTAACCAGATAGTAGATAGATAGTATTGACTGCTGCTTGTACCCCACAACCATTTAAAAACTCAAGTTTGAGCATTAGTTTGGACCTGACTCGGAGTATCATAGGTCAACAAGACGATAAAGTAGCATGTCATCATATTAAGCGATGTATAGCGTGAGCAGACACGAAAGAGTGTGACCTCTCTTGCGGACCCATGTAGTCCTCAAGGTCATCTGCTCAGTTGATGATGGTAATGTAGTTGTTGTGGCTGCCGGCGGTGGGGAAGAAGATCTGAGGCGGCGAAAGACAGTCTGGAGGGCGGATCCCTGCTGTGGTGAACCCTTTCGTCATTGGAGTAGCTAAGCTGGGATGGAACACAATGCAGCAGGAGCGAGACAAAGCACACAAGGTTTTCTTTGACACATATCTGTAACAGAAGTAATTGTGTAAGGCCTTGTTTGAATTTAAGGATTCTAACAATGCAGGGATAGGAAATACACATGAATAGGATAGGAATGTGATGACCCACAAGTATAGGGTATCTATTGTAGTCCTTTCGATAAGTAAGAGTGTCGAACCCAACGAGGAGCATAAGGAAATGATAAGCGGTTTTCAACAAGGTATTCTCTGCAAGTACTGAAATAAGTGGTAACATATAGTTTTGTGATAGGATAAATTGTAACAATCAACAAGTAACAAAAGTAAATAAAGTGCAGCAAGGTGGCCCAATCCTTTTTGTAGCAAAGGACAAGCCTGGACAAACTCTTATAATAGGAAAAGTGCTCCCGAGGACACATGGGAATATCGTCAAGCTAGTTTTCATCACGCTCATATGATTCGCGTTCGGTACTTTAATAATTTGATATGTGGGTGGACCGGTGCTTGCGTACTGCCCTTACTTGGACAAGCATCCCACTTATGATTAACCTCTATTGCAAGCATCCGCAACTACAACAAAAGTATTAAGGTAAACCTAACCATACCATGAAACATATGGATCCAAATCAGCCCATTACGAAGCAACGCTTAAACTAGGGTTTAAGCTTCTGTCACTCTAGCAACCCATCATCTACTTATTACTTCCCAATGCCTTCCTCTAGGCCCAAATAATGGTGAAGTGTTATGTAGTCGACATTCACATAACACCACTAGAGGTTAGACAACATACATCTTTTGAAAATATCGAACGAATACTAAATTCACATGACTACTAATAGCAAGACTTCTCCCTTGTCCTCAGGAACAAACGTAACTACTCACAAAGCATATTCATGTTCATAATCAGAGCGGTAATATTGTGCACAAAGGATCTGAACATATGATCTCCCACCAAATAAACCAACTAGCGTCAACTAAAAGGAGTAATCAACAATACTAGCAACCTACTAGCACCAATCCCGGACTTGGTGACAAGAATTGGATACAAGAGATGAACTAGGGTTTGGAGATGAGATGGTGCTGGTGAAGATATTGTTGGAGATTTCCCTCTCCCGATGAGAGGAGCGTTGGTGATGATGATGGTCATGATTTCCCCCTCCCGGAGGGAATTGTCCCCGGCAGAACAGCTCTGCGGGAGCCCTAGATTGGTTCCGCCAAGGTTCCGCCTCGTGGCGGCAGAGTCTCGTCCCCAAAGGTTCTCCTCTATTTTTTTCTCATCGAAAGACTTCATGTGGGAGAAGATGGATGTCGGAGAGCCACCAGGGGGCCCACGAGGTAGGGGGGGCGCGCCCAGGGGGTGGGCCCCCTGGCCTTCAGCTTTTGCGATGATTTTTCTTTATTTAATCTAAGGTATTCCGTGGAGTTTCAGTACTTTTGGAGTTGCACAGAATAGTCCTTCAATATTTGCTCCTTTTCCAGCCCAGAATTCCAGCTATCGGCATTCTCCCTCTTCATGTAAACCTTTTAAAATAAGAGAGAATATCCATAAGTATTGTGACATAACGTGAAATAGCAGCCCATAATGCAATAAATATCGACATAAAAGCATGATGCAAAATGGACGTATCAACTCCCCCAATCTTAGACCTCACTTGTCCTCAAGCGAAAAGCCGATAACAATAAATATGTCCTCATGTTTAGAGGTAGAGGCGTCGATAAAAATAAAATACGAACATGAAGGCATCATGATTACTTCATAACAGCAACATATATAAATTTTGTCATATGATTACTTATGTTCTAGTGATGATCTTTTCACAAAGCCAAAATATGAATCAGAATCTTTATTAGGCACCAACAATTTTAATCTCGGTCATTGAAGCAATTGCAATTTACCATAACATTGGAAAGAGTCTATGTCAGAGCTTAAAAGCAAGTCCACATACTCAACTATCACTTAGTCCTTCATAATTGCTAACACTCACGCGATACTTGTGGTTAAGGAGTTTTAATCAGACACAGAGAAAGATAGGGGCTTATAGTTTTTGCCCCACAACCTTTTACCTAAAGGGTAATGTCAATAGTAATAATTCACGCTCCCCCACATCCAATTAGATATATATATCATGTTCTTTCCAACATGCTGAGCTTGCCAAAGGATAAAATAAAAATGGAAAGGTGAAGATCACCGTGACTCTTGCATAAGGTAGAGGATAATAAATAAAAGATAGGCCCTTCGCAGAGGGAAGCAGAGGTTGTCATGCGCGTTTAGGTTGATGCACAAAATCTTAATGCAAAAGAACGTCATTTTATATTGCCCCTTGCATGTGAACCTTTATTATGCAGTCCGTCGCTTTTATTGCGTCCACAACAAGTTCGTACAAAGCTTATTTCTCTGCACTAATAAGTCATGCAAATTTAGAGAGAAATTTTTTATTGCTTGCACCGATGACAACTTACATGAAGGATCTTACTCAATCCATAGGTAGATATGGTGGACTCTCATGGCAAAACTGGTTTAAGGGTATTTGGAAGCACAAGTAGTATTTCTACTTAGTGCTGAGAATTAGCTAGCATGAGGGGGAAAGGCAAACTCAACACGGTAGAGGAATCATGACAACATACTTTATCTCAGATATAAGAAAACATAACTCATTATGTTGTCTTCCTTGTCCAACATCAACTCTTTAGCATGTCATATTTTAATGAGTGCTCCCAATCATAAAAGATGTCAATGATAATATATCTATATGTGAAACCTATCTTTCCTTATTACTTCCTATTAATTGCAACGATGACCAAAGCTATATTTGCCAACCCCCAACAACTTTAAATCATCATACTCTTTCTATGTGAAGTCATTACTTTCAATAAGATCAATATGAACTCTTGATTCTTTTTATTCTTTTTCTTTTAGTCACCCAAGATCATGGCAAAATACTCAAGCCCTTGACTCAACACTAATCTTTATTATATAGCTCACGGACTCGATTACAAAGAAGGATCATAAAGCAAAACTCAAAACTAGATCATGCCATGACTTTATTCTACTAAATCAAGATACGACTAATAGGATCGAACTAAGAAAAACGGTAAAGATAGGAGTTGTGATGGTGATACGATACCAGGGCACCTCCCCCAAGCTTGGCAGTTGCCAAGGGGAGTGCCCATACCCATGTGATTATGTCTCCTTCCTTGTTGGCGGTGGAGGCATTGATGATGATGCAAGCTTGTCGTCCATCTTCCACGGCATAGGCTCACCATCATAGAAGGATGATCGAGTCTCCGGAATCCTCAAATCTGCAGCGAAACTCATCCTTTTGAATCTATAATCATACTCACAGTTTTGGTTTTGCAGATCATAAATTTGGGCTTGGAGGTGCTCGATCTTCTCATGTAGCTTATATATGGCTTCCTCGGTCTTCTTGGCATCCGGCTCATAGTTGTTGGTGAACTCTACGAGCATCTTGTGGGTAGCGTTGATTCCACGCTCCACCATCCCCTGGCACTTGAAAACTTGTTGCTCCATTGCTTCGAGCCTCAACTCCACGCTTCCGCTTCCCTTTGGTCCCTCAACATCGTGGATGTGCAGCAACCCATCACGCATCTCAATGGTTTGAGGGTGTCGCAGCACCTCCGCGAGGTAAGGGTTGATAACCTTCTCGAAGAACTTGTCCTTGGAAGCACTTGGGGTCGTCATGATGATCTAGATCTGTCAGAAAAACAGCTCGAAACAAGAACATGGGAGATTTGCGTGATACGAGAGTCAAAACCTTCGGGAGTATATATAATGAATTTTTACCCACCAAAATACGTATCGTGCAAGGAAACGGAGTCTGGAAGCACACGAGGTGCTCATGAGGTAGGGGGGCGTGCCCTCCACCCTCATGGAGGCCTTGTGTTCTATTTTTCTAAATATTCCAAAACGGGGAAATATTGCCTTAAAAATTGTTTTGGAGTCGTTTTACGTACCGTACCACATACCTATTCCTTTTCGGGGTCTGGAACATTCTGGAAAGTGTCCCTTATATATTCCTCCGGGGTTATGGTTTCAATAACATTAGTTTCAACATTTATTGGATTACCCGATATATAGTGTTTGATCCTTTGACCGTTCACCACCTTCGGATTTATGCCTGCGAAGTTGTTGATTTTTATGGCACCGAAATGATAGACCTCCTCGATAACGTAAGGACCTTCCCATTTGGAGAGAAGTTTTCCTGCAAAAAATCTTAAACGAGAGTTGTATAGCAATACATAATCACCTACATTAAACTCACGCTTTTGTATCCTTTTGCCATGCCACCTTTTAACATTTTATTTAAACAGCTTGGCATTTTCATAAGCTTGGGTTCTCCATTCATCAAGTGAGCTAATATAAAATAACCTCTTCTCACCGGCATGTTTGAAATCATAGTTGAGCTCCTTAATAGCCCAATATGCCTTATGTTCTAGTTCGAGAGGTAAATGACATGATTTTCCATAAACCATTTTATACGGAGACATACCCAGAGGATTTTTATATGCAGTTCTATAGGTCCATAATGCATCATCAAGTTTTTTGGACCAATTCTTCCTGGACCTATTGACAGTCTTTTGCAAAATTAATTTTAGCTCTCTATTTCTCAATTCTACATGACCACTAGACTGCGGATGATATGGAGATGCAATCCTATGATTAACGTCGTATTTAGCAAGCATCTTACGGAAAGCACCATGAATAGAGTGTGAACCACCATCCGTCATTAAGTATCTAGGGACTCCAAACCTCGGAAAAATAACTTCCTTGAGAATTTTAATAGAAGTGTTATGATCAGCACTACTTGTTGGAATAGCTTCTACCCACTTATTAACGTAATCAACAACAACTAAAATATGAGTGTATCCATTAGAGGCAGGAAAAGGTCCCATATAATCAAAGCCCCAAACATCAAATGGATCAATAACAAGTGAATAATTCATAGGCATTTCTTGACGTCTACTGATATTACCAATTCTTTGACATTCATCGCAAGACAAAGCAAACTTACGGGCATCCTTGAAGAGAGTAGGCCGATAAAAACCGGATTGCAGTACCTTATGTGCAGTTCTATCTCCAGCGTGATGCCCTCCATAAGCTTCGGAGTGACACTTGCGTAGGATCTGTTCCTGTTCATGCTCAGGTACACAACGTCTAATAACACCATCTACTCCTTCTTTATAAAGATGTGGGTCATCCCAAAAGTAATGTCGCAAGTCATAGAAAAACTTTTTCTTTTGTTGGTATGTGAAGCTAGGCGGTATAAATTTAGCAACAATATAATTAGCATACAGCATACCATGGAGTGCTACAAGAAGTACTTATGACATTTAATTGCTCATCAGGAAAGCTATCATCAATAGGTAGTGGGTCATCAAGAAAATTCTCTAGCCTAGACAAGTTGTCTGCAACGGGGTTCTCAGCTCCTTTTCTATCAACAATATGTAAATCAAATTCTTGAAGCAAGAGAACCCATCTAATGAGTCTAGGTTTTGCATCTTTATTTTCCATAAGATATTTAATAGCAGCATAATCTGTATGAATAGTGACTCTAGAATCAACAATATAGGGTCTGAATTTATCACAAGCAAATACAACCGCTAAAAGTTCCTTTTCGGTAGTAGCATAATTTCTTTGAGCATTGTCTAGAGTCTTACTAGCATAATGGATGACATTCAATTTCTTATCAACTCTTTGCCCTAGAACATCACCTACAGCAAAATCACTAGCATCACACATAATTTCAAAGGGTAAATTCCAATCAGGTGGCTGAACAACAGGTGCAGAGACTAATGCTTTCTTAAGTATTTCAAATGCTTCTACACAATCATCATCAAAGACAAATGGTACATCTTTTTGTAAAAAATTAGTCAGAGGCCGAGAGATTTTTGAGAATTCCTTGATGAACCTCCTATAAAATCCGGCGTGACCAAGGAAACTTCTTATACCTTTGATGTCCTTGGGACATGGCATCTTTTCAATAGCATCAACCTTGGCTTTATCAACTTCAACACCTCTTTCAGAAACTTTGTTCCCCAAGAGAATACCTTCATTAACCATAAAGTGGCACTTTTCCCAATTCAAGACAAGATTAGTTTCTTCACATCTCTGCAAAACTCGAGCGAGATTGCTCAAGCAATCATCAAAAGAGGAACCATAGACGGAAAAGTCATCCATGAAAACCTCACAAATTTTCTCACAAAAGTCAGAGAATATAGCCATCATGCATCTTTGAAAGGTAGCAGGTGCATTACATAAACCAAAAGGCATACGTCTATAAGCAAAAGTACCAAAAGGGCATGTAAAAGTAGTCTTTGATTGATCTTTAGCCGACACAGGTATTTGAGAAAAACCAGAGTAACCATCTAGAAAGCAATGATGTGTATGTTTGCATAGTCTTTCTAGCATTTGATCAATAAAAGGTAAGGGGTAATGATCTTTCTTAGTAGCCTTATTTAATTTGTGGAAATCAATTACCATCCTATAACCTGTGATAATTCTTTGCGGAATCAATTCATCTTTATCATTAGGGACAACAGTAATACCTCCCTTCTTAGGGACACAATGGACAGGACTTACCCACTGACTATCAGCAACGGGATAAATTATACCTGCCTCCAGAAGCTTGAGTATTTCTTTTCTTACCACTTCTTTCATTTTAGGATTCAAACGTTGTTGAGGATCACAAACTGGTTTGGCATCAGCTTCCAAATTTATTTTATGTTGACATAGAGTGGGACTGATGCCCTTAAGATCATCCAGAGTATATCCAATAGTGGCACGATGCTTCTTCAGAGTGTTCAATAATCTTTCTTCTTCATGCTCTGAAGGTTAGCGCTAATAATAACAGGATATATTTTCTTTTCATCAAGATAAGCATATTTAAGATTATCAGGCAACGGTTTAAGCTCAAATACGGGATCACCCTTGGGTGACGGAGGATCCCCTAAGATTTCAACAGGAAAATTGTGTTGCAGAATAGGTTCCTGTTTAAAGAATACTTCATCTATTTCCCTTCTTTCATTCATGAACATATCATTTTCATGGTCTAGCAAATAGTGTTCTAAAGGATCACTAGGAGGTACAACAATAGAAGCAAGACCAGTAATTTCATCCTTACCAGGCAATTCTTCCGCACGATGTTGTTTACTAAATTTAGAGAAATTAAACTCATGAACCATATCGTCCAAGCCAACAGTAACAACATTCTTTTTGCAGTCTATCTTAGCATTAACAGTACGCAAGAAGGGTCTACCAAATATAATGGGACAAAAGCTATCTTGTGGAGAACCAAGAACAATAAAATCAGCGGGATATTTGGTTTTCCCACACAAGACTTCAACATCTCTAACAATTCCAATTGGAGATATGGTATCTCTATTGGCAAGTTTAATTGTAACATCAATATCTTCTAACTCAGCAGGTGCAATATCATGCATAATTTCTTTGTATAAATCAATGGGTATAACACTAGCGCTAGCACCCATATCACATAAGCCATGATAACAATGATCTCCTATTTTAACAGAAATAACATGCACGCCTACCACAGGTCTATGTTTATCTCTATCACAGGGTTTAGCAATTCTAGTAGTTTCACCAGTGAATTGAAAAACATGCCCATCAATATTATCAGACAAGAGACCTTTAACAATAGAAATATTGGGTTCTACTTTGACTTTCTCAGGGGGTGTATAAGTCCTAGTATTGCTTTTACGAACAACAGTTGAAGCTTTAGCATGATCCTTCGTTCTAACAGGGAAAGGTGGTTTCTCAACATAAGAAGTAGGAACAATAGGATCATTATAAGTGACAATCTTTTCTTCAAATTTAATAGGTGCAGCTACTTTTACTTTTATGGGAGGATGATATTTAAACCACTTCTCCTTGGGGAGATCAACATAAGTAGCAAAAGATTCACATAAAGAAGCTACTATCTCAGAGTCAAGTCCCTATTTATTGCTAAACTTACAGAAAATATCGGTATCCATAAAAGATTTAACACAATCAAACTTAGGTGTTATACCTGACTCCTTACCTTCGTCGAGGTCCCAATCTTCAGAGTTGCATTTAATTCTATCCAATAAATTCCATCCAAGTTCAATAGACTTCATCATAAAAGAGCCAGCACAAGAAGTATCGAGCATGGTGCGATTATTATCAGAAAGCCGAGCATAAAAATTCTGGAGAATTGTTAATTTTGAGAGCTCATGATTGGGGCATGAATATAACATTGATTTAAGCCTCCCCCAAGCTTGAGCAATGCTTTCTCCTTCGCAAGGCCAAAAATTATATATATAATTGCGATCACGATGAACAAGATGCATAGGGTAATACTTTTGATGAAATTCCAATTTCAATCTTTTATAGTTCCATGATCTCGTATCATCACATAGCCTATACCATGTCAATGCGTCTCCCTCCAAAGATAAAGGGAAAACCTTCATCTTAATGGCATCATCGGGTATAGCTGCAAGCTTAAATAGTCCATAAATATCATCCACAAAGCATAGATGTTCGTCAGGATGCTTTGTTCCATCTCCTGCGAATGTGTTAGCTAGCAGTTTTTCCATCATACCCGAAGGAATCTGAAAAGCAGTTTCATTTTCAATAGATTAAGTAGGTTCAGTAGGTTGAGGAGCAACTCTTGGCTCAACTGGACGGGGTGAAGATACCCCGAACAAGCACCTCAAACAATTACTTTCCATGGTAACAAGTGACAGAAAATTTCAGCACACTAAATAAATTTTTCCTTACCAAATTCCACCTACCAAAGGCGCTTCACTCCCCGGCAACGGCGCCAGAAAAGAGTCTTGATGACCCACAAGTATAGGGGATCTATCATAGTCCTTTCAATAAGTAAGAGTGTCGAACCCAACGAGGAGCAGGAGGAAATGATAAGCGGTTTTCAGCAAGGTATTCTCTGCAAGTACTGAAATAAGTGGTAACACATAGTTTTGTGATAGGATAAATTGTAACGAGCAACAAGTAACAAAAGTAAATAAAGTGCAGCAAGGTGGCCCAATCCTTTTTGTAGCAAAGGACAAGCCTGGACAAACTCTTATAATAGGAAAAGCACTCCCGAGGACACATGGGAATAGCGTCAAGCTAGTTGTCATCACGCTCATATGATTCGCGTTCGGTACTTTAATAATTTGATATGTGGGTGGACCGGTGCTTAGGTACTGCCCTTACTTGGACAAGCATCCCACTTATGATTAACCTCTATTGCAAGCATCCGCAACTACAATAAAAGTATTAAGGTAAAACTAACCATAGCATGAAACATATGGATCCAAATCAGCCCCTTACGAAGCAACGCATAAACTAGGGTTAAGCTTCTGTCACCCTAGCTACCCATCATCTACTTATTACTTCCCAATGCCTTCCTCTAGGCCCAAATAATGGTGAAGTGTTATGTAGTCGACGTTCACATAACACCACTAGAGGTTAGACAACATACATCTTATCAAAATATCGAACGAATACCAAATTCACATGACTACTAATAGCAAGACTTCTCCCTTGTCCTCAGGAACAAATGTAACTACTCACAAAGCATATTCATGTTCATAATCAGAGGGGTAATATCGTGCATAAAGGATCTGAACATATGATCTTCCACCAAATAAACGAACTAGCATCAACTAGAAGGAGCAATCAACACTACTAGCAACCTACTAGCACCAATCCTGGACTTGGAGACAAGAATTGGATACAAGAGATGAACTAGGGTTTGGAGATGAGATGGTGCTGGTGAAGATGTTGATGGAGATTGCCTTCTCCCGATGAGAGGAGCAGTGGTGATGACGATGGTGATGATTGCCCCCTCTCGGAGGGAATTGTCCCCGGCTGAACAGCTCTGCCAGAGCCCTAGATTTGTTCCGCCAAGGTTCCGCTTCGTGGCGGCGGAGTCTCATCCCGAAAGGTTCTCCTCTATTTTGTTCTCATCGAAAGACTTCATATGGGAGAAGATGGACGTCGGAGAGCCACCAGGGGGCCCACGAGGTAGGGGGGCGCGCCCAGGGGGGGCGGCCCCCACCCTCGTGAGCAGGGTGTGGGCCCCCTGGCCTTCATATTTTGCAATGATTTTTCTTTATTTATTCTAAGGTATTCCGTGGAGTTTCAGGACTTTTGGAGTTGCGCAGAATAGTCCTTCAATATTTGCTCCTTTTCCAACCCCAAATTCCACCTGCCGCCATTCTCCCTCTTCATGTAAACCTTGTAAAATAAGAGAGAATAGCCATAAGTATTGTGACATAACGTGAAATAACAACCCATAATGCAATAAATATCGACATAAAAGCATGATGCAAAATGGACGTATTAGAATGCACGTGCAAAACAGAGAATTTAAAAAACACATGATTTCTGCCAATCTGGGTGTTTGGTTCATAAGAATTGGAAGATCACAGGATGCGAAGAAGCATGGTGAGATGAAGTCAAACCACAATAAAAATGTACGGTTATAATGCTATTATCCTACTATCTCTTAGTCTTGTGCTTCATGAATAGGAATTTGAAAAGGAGGACAAGTGGATATTAAAACTCCTACATTTTTTCTTTCAAGGAGACACTAAAGGAACAAATCCTACAGTTTTCTTTGCACCATTCCTTTGAACCAAATGCATGAATAGTAGTACCGTAGGAAACTTTCCAATTCCTATGTTTTTCCTTCACTTTTCCTTTCAAGCACTAGCGATTCTACTAGGCAGGCTTGAGCAGGGAAAAGCCTACACTCAAAAAATGTGTTTGTGCTACTTCTACTACTTTGAACCCAGGTCACTGCCCTACAAGCTCAACTCCCAGGACCGTCTACAAATGCACAGCTCAAACGCGGATAGATAAATAATGATGTCATTCAATAGAGTCCATCACGGATAGCTAACTTGCCTGGTACCACACTGCTTGTTATATAGTAGGAGAAACTAATCGTATTTTCACGTTACTATGTGTGCTCAGTGGACAATATGTATATAACATGTAGAGTAAAAAAGTGATGCAACAAGTGTACAACCTCTTTGGCGAAGCCATGTCGATCTCAACATGATTGGGCTGGTCGGTGACGATGCTCCAGCTGATTTGGCTGTTGGAAGAGGGGAAGAAGATCTTAGGCGTCTGGAGATGGAGCCCGGGGTACTGCTCCGCTGTGATGGAGAGTTTCGTCATTGGAGCAGCTCCGATGAGTTGTACGATGGCGAGGCTGAAGTAGGACAAGAGAGACAATGTTAATTTGAGTGGAATTCTAATAGCATCTCCAATAGATGATGTAAAATACATAACCACAAAGTGCTAGATGTAAAATACATCAACCGCTCATCTCTGAACTTAACTGTCAAAACTGAATTTAATTGTCAAAACTGAATTTTGCTGTCAAAGCTGAATTTTACTGTCTAAACTAAACGCACTAGTAGCAGAAAAGCAGTAGCAGCAGCAGCGCCCGGAGCATCAGCGCATGCGAGAGCCGAGGCAACTGGTTGTGTAGCAGCATCTTGGGTAGCAGCTACAGGGGCTCAAGCGAGAGCAGGATCTGCTACTCGTGCAGCAGCAGCGCGCGCAAGAGTAGAGTAGCAGTGCAAGCAAGAGCAGTAGTGCAAGAAAGAGGAAGAGTGAGAGTTGCAGCGCACACAAGAGCAAGAGCATACCAGGTAGGGGACCGGGAGCAAGAGCAGAGCAGCAACACGAGCAAGAGCCAAAGCAGCAGCAGCTCCTACTGATGTGGACGTCGCCATCGAGGGAGCGACACTGTGGATGAAGTGGCCGGTGACGCCATGGATGGAGCCACGCCATGTCGGCTCGGGACCGAGTGCCGGCAGCACCGTGAGATTGAATGAAGCAGAAAATGCGACAATTAGTGTATAACCTCTTTGGTGGTGCCGATTAGGCCTCATCTTCACCTGAGGAATCGGTAATGATGCTGCTCATCTTGTGGTGCAGGTGAAGACGGTGGTGTGGGAATGGAGGTGGCGCGAAAGACGAGGGGAACATCGGGGCAGCTCCTTGGAGGCGGAGGACGGGGTGGCTGCTTCGGCGGGATTATGAGATCAGTGACGGATCCTCATCCGATGCGGTGGATGAGGGACATCGAGGTGTTGCTATGACGACGTCGTCGAGGAAGAGGCTCCGGCTGGGTGGTGGACCGAGGAGGGTGTGGGGCTTTGCGGGTTTTTGCGGCATTGGTGTACGAATGGGTGCGCGGATGGGATGGGAGGGGGAACCATCGCTTAGGGATGCACTTGTCCGAAATGTGGGGTAAGTTATGAAAGTACCCCCATCGATTTGAGATAGGCGGTTCTTTTTGTTCAGGGGTATCACAAGCATTTCGCGTGTCGGGATTTCGTAGGAGGTGGGAGTTTTTGCGTGCATTGTAATTTTGGGATAGCAAGGCGCGGGTCAAGATGGAGGGACTTTTCGAAGCACAACGAGACAAAGATATGTCTTAAATATTTAGGGGTAACAAGGCGTGAGTTGAAGAGGCAGGAGTTTCGCAGCACAATAGATAGAGATGCTAGACTGAAATTTCGGCATAACAAGGCGCGGCTTGAAATTTTGGGAGAACAAGCTTAACGTGTACAAAAAAAGACAATTCGCACCTCATCACTAGAGAGAGCCATGTCCCGTTTTACTATATTGTTTGAAATGCATTAAAATACGACAAGAACAAAATAAAAAAAATTGGGACAACAAACATAACATGTACAATACCAAATCAATTTGCACTTCCCTCAACAATAAAAAACAACTCGTGTTGTCTAGCATATGGACTAAATTTGACTACATTTTCCCTGTTTGAATGGGATTGTACTCGGGTTAGTTATACAACCATCTAAATATTATCTTCACAACACATGACATGAATATAGGAGTAGTAAATTCCTATATAAATACGAACTACATATACATACGATCTCAAATTCAAATATATGTATCCATTTTATGTTGAATTCAAATCATAGTACATGTATGCTCCATCTAGATGTTCGGAATCTAAAACATGTATGATACTATGTACATTATGTTTAACACGCACAACACACACACACAAACACCATTTAGACTAGTAAGGTACACGTGCATTGCACGCATGAGATTTGGCAACCAAATTATAAATAAATACAACATTATAACATATAAAATTTGAGTCATATATGCATGATGTAGATGTTCGTTTAATTCTTATAGTTCATCCCATTCAAAATCAAATAGTGTTTATTGAAAAGCTAATATATTTTTAGATTCATGGAATTGTGCGTTGTAGCATAAAGTAAAAAACAAATAATGGCAATTCATGTAGAAAAAATTTGGGCAATTATGATACGGAAGATTCTAGAACAAAGGAGAAGTGCTTGTGTTTTGAGGTTTGTGTGTTATGCTTAAGTTCAACCATGGAGTCTTCTAGATTGTACATGTGGCAAAATCTGGTGGAATGTAGATGATATCCGACGGCCAGTAGTGCTAGGATGAAGGCTCCACACCTTCCCTTTCATGTAAATTTAATGATAATAAAACCTTGGCTTCTTATGATAATGGTATATATGATAACTGTGATGTGGAACGAATAGAAGAATTTGTTGCTTTTAAGAGATCTTATGAAAATAAATGTTTGTTTGAGAAGTGTGAAAATTATGATGATGATGTTTACAGACCTGAAAATTATGCTTAACTTAAATATTGCTATAAGAATTATGAATATAATTCCGATATTGATGCATTTATTGAGAAAGTCTCCGCTGTTCAAGAAGAGATTAATATTTTGCAGGAATCTATGGAAGAAGAAATAGATGACACTGTGAGCTCATTAGATGAAAAAGATGACGAGGAGAGCGAAGAACAAAAGGAGGAAGAGCGGATTAGCTACATGTGTGTAGCGCCCAAGATGTGATTTTATCCCAATCACGTGTTGAACTCATGATTGGGGCACAACCACATTTCAAGCGCATAGCAAGGTGTATATCATTACAACATACCATGTATTGAATAGATGAGAATAAAAGATAAAGGCTTACACTCGCCACAAGTTACAACATTCATACAATAATACATCAATACATAGCATTCATCAAGCAGAAGAGCAAAATCCGACTATAGATGAAATCAAACAAAAAAGAAGAATGACATCCACCCTGCTAGTCCAGGCTCCCAACCTGGAACCTAAATCCCTTGATCCAAGAGGAAGCGGAAGAAGAACTTCAAACAAGCAAGCATCGCACTTGCGTGAGAGCATCGCACTACTTGTACCTGCAACTGTTGTTGTAGTAATCTGTGAGCCACGAGGACTCAGTAATCCCATTACCATGGGTATCAAGACAAGCAAAGCTTAATGGGTATGGAAATGGATAAGTGGTGAAGTTGCAGCAACGACTAAGCATGATATGGTGGCTAACTTACGAGTACAAGAATAAGATGAGAAGCTATGCAAACGGTCACAAGCTAGTAATGATCAAAAAGTGATCTTGAACTACTTACGTTCAAACATAAGCCCACCGTGTTCTCTTCTTGACCCACTCGAAAAGACACCATCACGGTTACACATGTGGTTGGGTATTTTAATTCGAATCTGGTGTCAAGTTCTCTACAACCGGATCAAACCATGGGAACGGTTTTTGAAAGATCAAACCATGCAGAGGTGTCCCAACTTAGCCCATTACAAGCTCACGATCCACAGAGACAATCCTCCATTGCGGGACATCCAATCAGACTCGGGATCCCGATGCACAAGACATTTCGACAATGGTAAAACAAAACCAACAAGACCTCCTGGTGTGCTGACAAATTCCGATAGGAGCCGCACGTATCTCGTTCTCAGGGCACCACAGATGAGCGAAGCGTCCAGGAGCCAAATGCCCCAAGTTGCCTAGGGGCGGTCCTGATGCTCTAGTTTGGACCAACACTCCGAGGAGCACTGGCCCGGGGGTTGATTAAAAATACTAGGGGTCCGGAGAAAAATCCCCTATTTAAGTTTTAGTTTTTATTAGGCAAATGGTGAAACCAATGTTGGGCCTTGCTGGAGGAGTTTTATTCAAAGCGAACTATCAAGCGGGGCCCATAAACCCTCACAGTGTTAGGGACACAAAATCAAGGAACATAACACCGGTATGACGGAAACTAGGGCAGCAAGAGTGGAACAAAATACCAGTCATAAGGCCAAGCCTTCCACCCTTTACCAAGTATATATGTGCATTAATTAAATAAGAGATATTGTGATATCCCAAGATATCCATGATATCCATGTTCCAACATGGAACAACCTGCAACTGCACCTGCAACTAGCAACGCTATAAGAGGGGCTAAGCAAAGCGGTAACATAGCCAACCAACGGTTTGCTAGGAAGGGTGAAAAAGGTTAGAGGCTGTCATGGCAATATGGGAGGCTTGATAAACAAGTGGTAGGTAGCGCGACACAGAGATAGCATCGAGACAACTAGCATAGCAATGATAGTAGTGGGATCCAGGGTAACGGTCATCTTGCCTGATATCCCGCTAGGAAGAAGACTGAGGTCCATGAAGTAGACGAACCAATGTAATCGAGCGAATCCTCACAATCGCAATGTTACCGGCAACTATCAAGAAGAGGAGCAACCGGAAAGAAGCAAACAACATAGTGAACAACCAGCACATAAACATGGCATTATGCACATTCAAGTATGATGCATGTCCGGTTTAAATATGCATGACATGGCAAAGTGCAACAAACAACACTACAAATTAAGTGGAACTCAATATGCAACAAGTTTCATACTGATGAAACACCACATCCAAGTGTTTAGTTTGCTCTCGTTTAAGCTAATCAACAATACTAAATGTTGTTAAACATGGCAAGACGTGAGGCATAATAAAACTACCTATCTAGGCAAGTTTAAATGAGGCCGGAAACAACAAACAACAATTTCGAAAAAATCCCTATATGCATATTTTGGATTAGCTACTGTTTTGATATAAAACATATTTTAATATTGGTAAACAGTAAAACAAAGTGCACCATGTTAATCTATGCATTTTTCTACCCCATTTTCGTATCAAGTTTATTTAATTTGGAGCTACGGTTATTTAGTTATGAAATAAATCATTTTAACATGAAATTTATGCAAAATAATAGCAAACAACAAGTTAATCATTTTTAGCATGGATGAAAGTGGCATAATGTGAAACTAGATGAAACTCTAATCATTTTTCATATTTAAATCATTTTAATCTGATGTACGGTTTGTGAGATATTAAATGTATGAACATGGAGGGTTTTTCTGCAAATCTGTAAATCTTTGGATAACGTCTAAATTCGTCTAGAAAAAAAAACAGGCTGGCGTAGTCAACATGCGGCCGGACCGGACGAGCTCCTCTCGCTCGATAAGGACAACGGGGAGGCACTGAAGCGGGTGCGGTCCACTGCTCATCAGGAAGCAGAGCAGGGGCGACACTGGACGGGAAGGCAGCAGCGGGGTCTAGTGAGGCAGGGACGAAGAAGACATGCAGATCCGTAGCGGAGGAGGTCGAGGAGGGCCTGGGCGATCCGGCCATCTCCGGGCGCGGTGGCGCACGGTCTCGGCAACGGCGGTCACATCATGGTACAGAGAGAAACACATGAGAGACAAGGGAGAGAAACAAAGGGAGTAGAAGGCGGGGAAGGAGAACGAAAGGAACAAGGGATGCCTGGCCTAGTCGATAGCGGGCAATGCGGTGGAGCAACAGCTGTAGAAGATGGTGGCGACGGGACCTCGAGGCCGAGCTCAGGCCATGGCGTGGTGCTAGTCGGGGCCAGACGGCGCTGCTCTCGATCCATCCTAGATCGAGGCACAGGAGGAGGTGAGGGCGGTGCTCGGGGTTGGCCGTGAGCATAGGAGCTCGAGCAGAGAGGTGGCTGGCTGGATCGAAAGGAGGGGATGGATGGGACAGAGATGATCGGCCGATGCTCTGGTCGGTGGTGGCTAAATGCAAGGTGGATCGGGGGCAGGGGATATCCCGAGGGGGATTTGGTGGAGTGGCGGCGGCGATGAGATGGATGGGACAACCTGCCTAATATCTAGGGTTAGGTTGCTAATATAGCAGGTGGGATTAGGTTAGCGGCTACCTAGTCCCTCCGATCGAAATCAGATAATCTAGATAAATAGGTTAGGAAGCCCAAACAAAGAACCGAAGATATTTTAGGGATTTTTGAGGATGATCCGGACCCAACGGTGATGACTGAGCAGGACGGGTTCAGAGATGTTTCAGATGCTCTCAAGAGGGGGAATTTGTGCACTGTGCAGTGAGGCTAGGCAGTCAGACAAGAGGGACTCGAAAAAAATAGGTTGGTCTCAGAACGATAAATGAAGGCAGGGGGGGACGTGGCAACTATGAACGAATGCAGGCTTTAAAACATGATGGCAACAGAGTGCCGATGCAATGTAAATGATGACATGATGAATAAAACAAACAAACGAAACACATGACAACCACGAAAAACATGGAAGCCGTCTGGAGCGTCGGTCTCGGGTGGTCACAATGTGCCCTTCTAATGAGAGTAACTCTTCAACGCATACATTGTTTCATTTCCCTTCATGCTTACCGAGGTATGATTGCTATGATCCCTTGGATTCGTTTCAAATATCCCTTTTTAATGAACTTCATGCTTGCTATGCTTGTGGCCATGATGCCAATATGAATTATGCTTATGAAGATGAACTTGCTATAGTTCCTTATGTTAAGAATGAAATTGTTGCTATTGCACCCATGCATCATAGTCCTATTATCTTTTTGAATTCTCCCAACTACACTATATCGGAGAAGTTTGCGCTTATTAAGGACTATATTGATGGCTTGCATTCTACTATTGCACATGAATGATTTTGATAAATATATTATGCATGTGCTTGCTGCTCCTACTTGCAATTATTATGAGAGAGGAACTACATCTCCGCCTCTCTATGTTTCCAATATAGAAAAATTGAAAGAAACTATTTGTACTATGCATTGGCCTTTACTTCGTGTGCCTGAATTGTTCTTTTATGACATGCCGATACATAGGAAGAGAGTTAGACTTCGTTTGTGCATGATATATGTTACTTTGTGCTCACTACTAAATCACAAATCATAGTTAATTAAAATTGGCTTTGATATACCTTGGGATCCGGGTGGATCCATTACATGAGCACTATATGCTTAGCTTAATTGCTTTAAATAAAGCGCTGCCAGGGAGACAACCCAAAAGTTTTAGACAGTCATTTTTTCTATTGCGTGCTTTTAAAAAGTTTAAAAACAAAAAAAAATATAGAGGGGAACCTAAAACTTCTCAAAAAGAAAAGCAAAAGTGAGAAAGATGAGCATTGTTAAAGTGGGAGCTAGCCTTGAACTTTGTTCATGCCCATGGAAACTTTTCGAACAATGATTACAGAAACTTTTCAACAAAAATAATTATCCCCTTGTACAAATCCTTTGTACTATAAAAATAATGTGCCAATATTTGCCTTTAGGATGATTAAATTGCTTGTTTGGTTTGTGTAGTGGAAAAAAAGAAAATTTGGCTCTAGTGCTAGAATTTTGTTTGTTAAATTTTTGGTAAAAAATTGGCACAAAATAAAAATGGGGCCAATAAACCAGGATGCAGGCAGGATGATCAATTTTTGCCTGGGTTACTGTTGATGGCCTTTGTATTTAAATATGGACAGAGTGGAGTAGTACTATCTTTATCTTAGCCTCGCAGGGCATCCCAGAGCCTACACTCGCATCCCCGCGTCGCCCACCGGATCTCGCCATAGACGACCCCACCATGGATAAGCCATTAGGTCCCAGGATTCTGTAGGCTGCACTCTCGCTGCAGCCCGCAACACTCCCGCCATTGAGCGAAACCCACATGTGTTCCATAGGGGATCCATTGCTCCGGAATCACATACCTGTGGTGCCGGAGGACATGCCAGGGCTACATTTCAGGTGGTGGGCAGCAAGGGCAAATCAGATCGAGGAAGCGTCACATCGACTGGAGACAAGTTTGAAGGATCTGCACCTGGCAAAACACAAGGTGGAGGCGCAAGTCGATCTCAGGGGAGAGATGCTGAGGGATGTCAGCATCTTGCCGCCTCGCGTTGGTTTCGAGCTGGGGCTAATGGAAGAAATCATATTCATGGAGTCGACTACAGAGGAAAGAACATGCATGCCTACGGAATGGCATGAGAAGCAGGTGCAACTGTTCAAATGGGCGGTAGGAGAAGCCAAATTCCGGGACCAGCTATGGCGGCACCGCTAGGCATGCATCGTAGGCGAGGTGAGCTGCCCTCCTTCCTGCCAACGATGCAGTGACCTACTCGGTTGTTGCTGCAGTGAACTTGCAACGCCACGCCAGCTTGCAACCTTGACAATCACTCCATCTATATGTATTGTATTCCTGTGAAAATACTTGGTTGTTCGGAAATAGATGGTAATTGATTTATCACCAGTTTTTGAATGCTTGGTCGTGAAGTTCACCCGAAGCCACAAGAAGAAGTCTCCATCGTGTAACAGTTACGGTCGGTCGGACCCACGTCTCACCAAAGGGACACGCACCATCTTGGTCTGACATGGATGACCAGTTACATCACTGACTTGCGCGACCACATTTGAGCAGTAGTACTTGAAATTTATGCTCCACTAAACTCATCGGGAGCCGTTTCAGGCCTCGAAACCAAAACCATCAATTGATCTTTAGCTTGTTGCCATTACATTGCAAAGTAATACTACCATGCTATAATTAAGTGTAAACCTGCTCACACCTAGTACATATCAAACCTGAACGTGTTGGCATTATGTAGGTTTTAGTACTAGTGCTAGTACTAGGTTATAAAAAGGGGAACTACCTAGCCGAAAATTACTCTACCTTCCTCCTCATAAGTCTTTCTTGTTCGTCCGTCCTTGCCATGGCCGGTGTGTAGAGCTATAGGTCGAGTACTACTCGTAACAAGGCAACAGCGACCAAGGCCACGAAAAACAACAGGGAATTCCACCTCCCAGAGACCTCGAAAGATCTCTCACGGGCAGGCGAGGGATCCCAGGAGCGCCCTAGCCACGGCAGCGAAGATGCCAAGCTAGCAGCATAGGAGTCGTTATCCCTCGATGACATGCCCGATCGGCTCCATATGCAGAAGGAGTTCATCGACGGCTTGGTGGAGCCGCTGAAGGTGAGCCTCGACGACATGCTCGCTGAGATCATTGAGTAGGGGAAGTTGACCGCCGGCTTGGTGATGCTGCTAAAGAAGAGAATTGCCTCGGATAAGAAGGCGACCACTGAAATTTTGCAACTTCAGGAGGAAAATGCAAAGCTCCGCCATGAGCTCGGCCTGCTGAAGGAGGAGAACGCCGGCTGGAAGAAGCTGCGTGAGAAGAGTAGTTCCTCTGTGTAGATGTTGCACGCCCTCATCATGGAACAGAAGGTGGAGTTGGCGAAGCTCCACATCGAGCACCCGGTTGTTGTCATGGTATGTAATGCGACCATGGAAGAGATGATGAAGGCTCGCGTCAAGAAATCCCACGTCATGGACAGAATGAAGAACATGGCGGAGGAGATGCGTGAGTAGATGGAGGTCGTGGAGGCAATGAAGAAGCAGTTATGACTCTGCGGCCAGCAACCCTTCATGTAGTAGAGAGTAGTGCCCCAGACTTTGTGTGTGTGTCTTCCTTCTTTTTTGGGGTGGATAATCTTCCGTCTTCTTTTGCTCCTCTGTTTCTTCTTTCACTTTGGGTGTTTTCCCGCATGTGTCACGTTCTCTGCGAGGCATGAATAGAACAATGCTAACGATGAACGGCATTGTGGGATCGATGAATAGCAAATTAGATCATTTTTTCGCCATATAGCACTGGACTGTCGTGTTTCACTCTCCTCCGTCGTACTAGTAATCCAGTGGAAAACTTGAGTATACCGCACGGTTCTTTGCTCCTCCTCAGGCCGTCGGCAACATTTATACGACCAGTCAAATCACAAGACCCCGCCTTCCAGCAGTAATGAGCTATCAAATCACAAAGGCCATCGCCTCTCATGAAACCGACCAAGCGAGACTGCCCCTCCCTCTAGCCTTTTAAATGTATACTTTTGTACAGTAGTAGTATCGATGGATTGCACCATGGAGCAAACTAACAAGATGAAATTAAAGAAAAAAGGTGGTACATATAGAGAGTGCTCGTCACCAAATTATGCATATAGTACTATTAAAAAAGCTAGTACGTGTTTAGACAGGGTGCTAAATTCTATTAAAGAAATTAGCATACCTATTTAATCCTTGGGTTTTTATTATTTACACTACTAGTTGTGTCTTACTACTCTATTTTGCCATAGAAGTTACAACTACTAAAAATGCCCTCGATCCATGAGATGCTTGCTCAAAATGCAACTAGATATCTCAAAAATGCCATCGTTCCATCAGATGTTTGCTCAAAAATGCCATTAGACATTGCTATTTTCACGTTAAACCCGTTAACCACATTATATGAAAAAAATAAGGCTAGACCCACATGTCGATTCTCTCTATCTCACAATGATAAGTGTGGTCCCGCTTGTCAGGAGCAACCAAGCGAATAATTTTACAGGAAAATAAGAATGTTGTTGGGATCAAGTAGGCCCCACACTTTATTGTACTGTAGTGAGATAGAGGGAGACCTAGCATGTTGGTCCATTGGTATTTATGTCATTATAACATGGCAAAATAGATTTGAGTCACAATATTGGTGTCCAGCACAACACACCCCTCAAATAAAACTAAGCACCCTGAAATTCTTTGACAACTAAACTGTTGGCTATATGATGTTGGCCATATATATTGTACATATATAATGTGAAGAAACGAGTGGTAGTACTACCAACTACAAGATGAACTATATGAAATACTAGTATGTACGTACTGAAGAGTTAAAGTAACAAGAAGGAACATAACATAGATCTGCTGGGGGCTCAGCACAACACACCCCACAAATAAAACTAAGCATCCTGAAATTAAACAAAGCAACTAATCCAGTAGACACTCCATTACAACCACCATGAGTAATGACACTGCCACCTTACTCGTACTCCTTGTCCACGTGCTCGACTTCGTCCTTGTCCCTCTTCCTATTGTTCGATACTTCTTTGCCTAAACCTCACACTTGGCTCTCGCTCTTCATCCAACCCTTGTAGATATTGAAAAAAAGGTAGGCATCAATTGCTGCGTAATTGATGTGGTCTCTGTCTAGTACATTCCATTGCCATGCAAGATGAAACATGGGTGGAGGTTTTGTCTATTTACCATATGAAGGATCAACCATGGCTGCTTCTAGGGTCAGCATTGAAGGCTGACGGGAGGACACTAGCACATTCCTCTGGAGGTCGAAGGGTTGGCCTACAACGAGGCCTATCCGACCCAGGACTTCTTTGTAGTTTGTAAAGTCTACAAAAATGAATTTGACTTTGCCGCTCCTGAGGAAGTTCTTAAAACCCTCACACGCAATGTCGGGATGGCATATGTGCTAGACCAAGCACAAGTTATGCATGCAAACCTGGATCACGGTGGGCTTCTTCTTCTCTTCCTCCTTTAGATTCTTCTCTTTTCTAGGACTATGGTGTACTCAACATCTAGCCCAGCGACCCACTTATCACCCTTTGACTTTTCGAACATGCATCTGCAGCGAGTAAGGAATCCTTTCACCGTCACGGAAGAACAGGTGTAGATGATGTCGAACTCATCGGCGGTGATGGTTCTAACCTTCTACTCACCATCGATCATGGAGATTTGGGATGCCATGGATTTGGGAGGAGGGTTAGGATTAGTGGAACTGTTGTAATGTGAAAGGACGGGACGACTAGGAGCGAACTATAGTAATGTTAAAGGACGTTCGGGGACGAGTAGGAGCGAACCGCTAGTGGTTTTCCGATTGTAAAATGCTGAGTGGGTGTAGGATCGAAAGTATGTCTAGAGGGGGGGGTGATTAGACTACTTGACCAAATAAAAATCTAGAATTTTCCCAATTTTAAGTCTTGGCAGATTTTAGCAACTTAGCGCAAGTCAAGCAATCAACCTACACATGCAGTTCTAAGAGTATAGCAGCGGAATGTAAATCATTGCATATGAAGGTAAAGGGAAGGAGTTTCGAGGGAGCAAACGCAATGTTGACACGGAGATTTTTGGCGTGGTTCCGATAGGTGGTGCCATCGTACATCCTCATTGATGGAGACTTCGACCCACGAAGGGTAACGACTGCGCGAGTCCATGGAGGGATCCACCCATGAAGGGTCCACAAAGAAGCAACATTGTCTATCCCACCATGGCAATCGCCCACGAAGGACTTGCCTCACTACGGTAGATCTAAACAAAGTAGGCAATCTCCTTGCCCGTACAAACTCCTTAGTTTAACTCCACAATCTTGACGGAGGCTACCAAGTGACACCTAACCAGTCTAGGAGACACCACTCTCCAAAAGGTAATAGATGGTGTGTTGATGATGAACTCCTTGCTCTTCTGCTTCAAATGATAGTCTCCCCAACACTCAACTCTCTCTCATAGGATTGGATTTGGTGGAAAGATGATTTGAGTGGAAAGCAACTTGGGGAAGGATAGAGATCAAGATTTATGTGGTTGGAATGGAATATCTTGGCCTCAACACATGAGTAGGTGGTTCTCTCTCAGAAAATGAATGCTGGAAGTGTAGGCATGTTCTGATGGCTTTCTCCGTGAATGAAGAAAGGGTGGAGGGGTATATATAGCCTCCACACAAAATCTAACCGTTACACACAATTTAACAAACTCGGGGAGACCGAATCATGAAACTCGGTCAGAATGATTTAGTTCATAATGTGACCGTTAGGCATTTCGGTGGGACCGACATGTCAACTCGGTGGGACCGATTTCTTTAGGGTTAGGGCATAACGTAATCTCGGTGAGACTTATTACACAAACTCGGTGGGACTGACTTTGGTAATAAGCTAACCAGAGAGTTGGTCAGGCAAACTCGGTGGGTTCGATTCGCTCATCTCGGTCAGACCGATACATTACGGAAGGGAAACAGAGAGTTTGCATTGCGAACTCGATGGGACCGATCGCTCATCGGTTAGACTGAAACGTTATGAAGGGAAACAAAGAGTTTGCAATCCCATCTCGGGGAGATCGAGATCCCTATTGGTGAGACAAAAGTGACTAGGGTGTCTGGCAGTGGCTATGTCAAATGAACTCGGTGCCGCCGAATGGACTAAATCGGTGGGGCTGAGTTTGACTTTTGGTTTGGGACATATGTGGATATGAGAAAATGGTTGAGGGCTTTGGAGCATATCACTAAGCATTTTGAGCAAGCAAGCCATTAAGCAACACCTCATCCCCTTTTAATAGTATTGGCTTTTACTATGGAATCAATGTGATCTTGGATCACTAAAAGTAAAATGTAGAGTCTTGAGCTTTAGAGCTTGAGCCAATCCTTTGTCCTTAGCATTTTTAGGGGTCCATATTCATAATCCATGCCATGCCAATCATTGAACTTTCCTGAAATATTCCTCTTGAAATAGCATTAGTTCGATGAGCTATATGTTGCTAATCATTACCAAAACCACCCAGGGATAGTTGCACTTTCAATCTCCCCCTTTTTGGTAATTGATGACAACATATAGATCAAAGCTTCAACAAATGATAATAAGATTTAAATACATCGTAGCTTTGAGAAGTATGTGGTAAGCAATGCCTCCCCCTAAATTTGTGCATTGTTTAAGATTTGCTTTTGAATGCAAATGCACAATTGATTAGTATCATGGGTTACTCTTCCATGTCACATACATCTTGGTGGAGCGCTCAAAATGATAGCCATTAAAAGAATGCACTCATCACCAAGCAAAGTGAATGATCATGTATGGATATAAGAGATAATATCATCCAAGCAAACATTAAAGTAGCACATGATCAAACACATGATCATACAAGTATCTCACACAAGGACATAAGGTATCAAACAAACACACAATAAAGTTCAACCAAACAAAATGCAAGAGAGACAAAAAGCAACACTCTCTCTCAAAGTCTATGATCTATACATATATCTCCCCCTTTGGCAACAAGTTACCATAAAAGTTCAAATATGCATGGTGCTATGTGTCTCTTAGGCTTGGTCTTCGTGAGGTGGTGTAGAGATGACTCCAAGGACGAAAGCTTTTGTCGATGTAGCTGGAGTTGATGGAGTGGCTGCTGGAGGTGGCACTGAAGCTGTAGCTGCTAGTGCTAATGTGGTAGCTCTAGTATCAAGTACTGGCACTACAGTTGACCTCTGACCTCTTGGCACTTGCTGAAAAGCTTCTCTAGTTGCCTTCCCTTTCTTATCCTCTGCTTCCTCCTAGAGTTGCTCAACTACTGTCTATATCTCAATTACTTTTAGATCAAGATCATAGAATTTTTGTTCAATGATCCTCTCCAAGCTCTCCTGATTCTGAGTCAGGGTGGCCAATCCCTTCTCAAACCTCAAAGTAGATTGGATCAGAAATCCAAGTTGATCTTGTTTGCTCTTCAAGAACACTTGGGATGCCTCTCCAATTGTTGGCATCCTTGCAGCTGTTTCTACCTTTCCCTTAGATCTCTTCTCTTGTGCTTGCACTGATGAAGGTTCATTCTCATCCATTACAACTGTGTTGTATTCAAATTCTGGCTTGAGAGGTAAATGCTCCTTATCCAACAAGTGCCTATGCCCATCTTTGAGTTGATGAGCACCTGAATGTGTGGAGCATACCCACAAGAACTTTTCTTGTCAGCAGCAATCCTATTGATTGTCTCTACAATCAGACTCATGACCTTGAATTTTTGAGGGACATAAAAAATGTGCAGCAAGTTGATTGAATTTTCTCTTATCGTCCTATGATCTCCAGATTTGGGCAACAGAGTATGCCTCAAGATGGTGTTGATAGTAGGCAGACCAGACAACAAGTATTTCACTGAGCCCAAGTTATGAGTTTCCAGGGCTTCATCAGGAATTTCCTTGTACATACTTGCCATGGAGTTGTGGTCTTTCTTCTTCTTGGCATACACATCCAAATCATCCTCATGGTCTTCAGGAGCATTGATCAAATTTGCCCATTCGTCAATAGTAGACTGGTACCTTGTACCTTCAGACATCCACACCATCCTTCCATCTGGATAGAAATGAGCAGTGGAGTAGAATTGCACGATTAGCTCATCATTCCATTTGGTGAGCTTCTGTCCAACAAACTTGTCAACTCCACAAGATTTAAAACTGTCATATACACCTGGAAAGTGATCTTCATTCTCTTTGATGTATTTCCAGTAAACCCATCTCATATCATAGATAATTGGCTTCTTGTCAGGTAGAATTGTCCCATAGAAGTCTTGTTGTTCTTTGGTGTGGAATCTATAGTCCACAGCAGTTCTCCTTCTCACAACATAAGGGTCATTCTTCCTCCAAAGTCTCAGACCTGCATCCTTTCTGAAGTTCATGTCCTCTGCCACTGGATGAGTGTCATTGTGGTCTAGAGTCTTTGGTTTTAGCTTTCTCAGCACTTGGGCTTCAACATCTTCTTCTTCAACTTTAGGCACTGGGGCCTTGTTCTTCTCTTCAGCTGGGATGTTTTTGGTGCTTCTCTTTGGTGCAGACTTGGTGGTTTTAGCAGCAGCTTTGGGAGCAGGTTTGGGCTTAGAAGCAGCCCCTGACTTGATTGCATCTCCCATAAGCTTTTGAGACTTGGGTGCTAGTGCATCATCCTCTTCCTTTTCATCTTCTAAATCTCTTACCATAGTTGACTTTCCAAGAACTTTTGCAGTTGTGATTCTTGCCCTCTTCTTCTTCTTTCCATCTCCAACTACCTTACCATCATCTGATTCTATTGTGAATTTCATGGTTTCTCCTGTTGGAACTTTCCTTGGCTTGGATGTTGGGACTCTCCTTGCTGGTGCCTTCTTGTTCATACCAGGATTTGTTGTAGCAACAGTGCCATACTATTTCTTCAGCACTTCCTTCTTTGAGGTAGCCTCATCCTCAATAACAACGCAGACCTCATCTCAGAGTCTGAGGTTCTCTTCTTTCTTGTTCTAGTGGCTGCCTTGGGCAAGTTACTTGGTGTGCTCTTGCTACCCTCATCAAAGCTGCTTGATGGACTAGTGCCCTCACTCATTTGCATTTGCTGTTCAGATTTATTCTGGCTATCACTCTAGTCAGACATCTTGGTAGGCAAACTGACAGCAAACCATGTGAATAGATATAGATGAGGTAGAGTAGATGAGCATCACAAAGTGCAGAGATTTTTGCAAAACAATTGAGTCAAAAACTTAGTTTTAGTTCTCTACTAAAATGATTTTGGAGCTACCGAATTGATAAACTCGGTGATATCGAAGCAACATTTGGAATCTAAACTAGTGAACTCGGTCAGACCGAGTCAGAGTTCGGTGGCACCGAGATTGCTAGAGTTTCACAGAGAATTGAACTCGATCACACCGATTTGCAGTTTTTGGTTAGACCGAAAAGTGCATGTGCAATGGCCTAAGCCAAATCTGTGAGACCGATTTCTACGATTAGGTCGGTCCGAGATGAGTTCAGTGAGACCTAACCCTAAATTTTCGAATCAAACAAAACCTAAGGAAGTTTCTCTAGACAGATTTATTTCATTTATGGCAAAGATCATGGCATTGTCCTTGTGCTTAGAATCAGAGGTAAAAAGAGAGCACAAGGGGTCGAACTCATACCCTAGTCCGGCAGGAGTTCGCTACGTCGGCAATGGTGGAGCAGATTTCTATTGACAGTGAAAGAAACCAGTGGCGGGAGGTCGCTGGCGGCGAGGAGACGATCCGGAGACCCGAGGAGGCAGAGCAGGACATGCGCGGGCTGAGGGGTTTTGAAGAAATTTCCAAAATCTCACCCGTGGATATATATATCCCGTCCCTGTCGGTCTGACCGAGTGGAACAACTCGGTGGCACCGAGATGCAGAATCGCAAGCGGTTACTACAACTCGGTGGGACCGAAATGTTCAAATCGGTTGCACCGAGATGAAAACCTAGATCAACTTAGTGAACTCGGTGTGACCAAAATGGATGACTCCGTCATACCGAAATGCACAAAGAGGTTTTGGAAGTTTAAGTCTATGATGAATTGGGGACTCCAAGGGCTCCTCACACAGAGTGGTTCGAATCTGACTTGATAAAACTTTGTGATGTAGCATGAATAGAGTTTGAGATAGGAAAAGCATAGATAGCTAGAGGAGGATCTTAGGCATTCTTGTCCATCCACTTGGCAAAAGAGAAAGAGCCAAACAATCAAAGCAACAAGTGGATGTCCTTGAATGGGTAAAATATGCAACCAACATGCTCACACAATAAAATGGCAAATTAAATATGTGGCAAAGCATGCACAACGACTCTAGCATATATCGAGCAATTTGCGATTTAGGTCATCTAAATATGAGTATATTGACTTAGGAGTCAAATGAGACCATTTGATCATAGGTCATACTCATCATTTAAGCACAAGTTGGGTTACCACTTTTACATAAAGCATTGTTGTGTTCACACTGTTAGAGTTGCTTTCTCTCAATTCTTAGAGTAAAGCTCCCCCTAGATGTGATATCCCCCCTAGAAGGGATGAACTAACCTTGGGTTTTGTTGATGATGACTTCATGCAGGTGTTGAAGATGTGGACGCTCAATGTTGATGTAGATCATTCAGAGCAATCCATTGGAGTGAGTTGCACTTTCAATACCTACATGGGTTAGGCCTACAAGGAACAAACATAGATATCCATAAACATAGAGTGATGTTCACACAAGATTATGTCCATGAAATCATTAGGTTACCTTGTCCCTTGTCTTACCAACTAGAGGGTTTGTGACTCCTTGAACTAGTGCAAGATATGGAAGTTGTTTCCACTTGTTCTTGCCAAAATGATGTGAGTGAAGTGTGTTGGCAGAGTCACCCTCAAGAACTATGTAGTTCTTCTTCTTCGGGATCCACATCATCTTGATGGGAATCCTTGGGGTTGTAGTCGTACTTGATGAAGTAGAACTTGATGTAGTCTTGGGAACCCACTTGACCAAGGCCTTGGGAGCTTCTTCAAATGCATCAATCTCCTCTTGAAGCTTATCCTTGCCTTTTTGCTTGTGGTCTTGTGGTGGAAGATCATCTTGAGCTTGTGTCCCTTGGAAAGAAGTAGGATCATACTTCTCTTGTTGAGGAACAAACTTTGTCTTGGGTTATTGATCTTCTTCCCACTAAACTCCATTGGCATTGAACTTTCGTTCAAAACCAACACCTTGGTTCTTCCGGTGCCTTCCTTGCTTGCTTACAATTTCCTCAAATTGCTTACTTCTGGCAAGGCTCTTGTAAACACCTTTCTATATAATTCCCTTCAATAAGCTATTTTCTTCCTCAAGTGTAACTTGGCTAAGATAATCATTAGTGGAATCAAGAGAACTACTAGAAACAACAACATTGGATTTAGAATGATTATTGTTACTACTAGAGGAAGATTCTTTCTTACTTTTGTTGCTAGATTTAACTTGTGGCATGTAAGTAGACAAGAGTAAACGCTTGGCAATGTAAGAAGAACTTTTCTTGCGAAGATCATCATTGATTGCCTTTAAAAACTCATGCTCTTGCTTTAGGTTGAGCTTTTCAAAGTGTAACTTCTGATGAGTCTTTAAAAGTTCTCGATGATATTCCAAGGTAGTTTCATGAGCTAACTTAAGAGTATTTAGTTCTTTAGTTAGACGATCAATCTCCTTCTTATCATTGTCATTCGTTTTATCTTGATTAGCATGATTAATAGCAAATTCATCATAGTTTTCATAACTAGTGATATCAACAAGTAAATCATCATCACCTAGCAAGTCATTTTCATCACTATTGAAATCAACATAATCGGCGTGCCATACCTTTGGGCCTTTAGCTATGAAGCATCTTCCAATTCCTTCATTTGGTGAGTCAAATATGTCATAGGAGTTGGTTGACACAAGTACTAGACCGGCAACACCTTCATCTTGAGTATATTTGGAGTCAGAGTGATAACTTCTTTCGGAGTGATGGTCGGAATCAGAGCCGGATACCCATTCACCGACGTGAGCTTGATGTCTTCGTTTTGTGTAGATATTTGATGATTTGTCCTTCCATTCCACATCCTTGCTTCTCCGGGGGGTTCTTCGTTCATAATGATCATCTCTACTCCTTCTCTCTCTTGGTGGTGATTCTTCTCTTCTACTTCTTCTTTTAGGTGAATCTTCTCTCCTTTTGTAGGGAGTTGTACACTCATTGGAGTAGTGTCTGGGTCTTCCACAATTGTAGCAATTACATTCACGACTCGAAGATGTTTTGTCATTGTAGGACCTTGACTTGGAACTTCTTTCCTTGCCTCTACTCTTGTAGAACTTGTTGAAGTTCTTCATCATTAGGCTCAATTCTTCATTGAAGGTTTGTTTCTCGCTTGATGATGTAGGAGCATTACTTGAGGCTTTGTAAGCACCACTTGACTTGTTGTGAAGCTCTTCTTTATCCTTGAGTGACATCTCGAGAGCAACAATTCTTCCAATGACTTCCATTGGCTTGAGATCTTTGTAATTGGGCATCATTTTGATCAATGTGCACACGGTATCATATTTTTCATCCAAGGCTCTTAGGATCTTCTTGATGATGAATCTATCAGTCATCTCTTCACTTCCTAAGCCGGCAATCTCATTTGTGATGAGAGCAAGCCTAGAGTACATTTCAGCGACACCTTCACCATCCTTCATCTTGAACTTGCCAAGTTGACTTTCAAGCACATCCAATTTGGATTCCTTGACGGAGTCGGTACCTTCGTGAATATGAATCAAAGTATCCCATATTTCCTTTGCATTCTCAAGACGGCTGATTTTGTTGAATTCTTCGGGGCACAATCCATTGATACGTCCATTTTGCATCATGCTTTTATATCAATATTTATTGCATTATGGGTTGTTATTAGTGCGGAGAAAATAAGCTTTATACGATCGTGTGATATGGAAGTAATAAAAGCGACGGACTGCATATTAAAGGTTCATATCACAAGTGGCAATATAAAGTGACGTTCTTTTGCATTAAGATTTTGTGCATTCAACCCTAAAAGCACATGACAACCTCTGCTTCCCTCTACGAAGGGCCTATCTTTTACTTTATGTCTTTACATTATGCAAGAGTCAAGGTGATCTTCACCTTTCCCTTTTTCATTTTATCCTTTGGCAAGCACCTTGTGTTGGAAAGATCCAGATATATATATCCAATTGGATGTAAGTTAGCATGAACTATTATTGTTGACATCACCCAAAGGTGAATACGTTGGGAGGCGAAATAATAAGCCTCTATCTTTCTCAGTGTCCGATTAAAACTCCATAACCATAAGTATTGGGTTAGTGTTAGCAATTGTAGAAGACTATATGATAGTTGAGTATGCAGACTTGCTGAAAAGCTCTATTATTGACTCTTTCCAATGTTATGATAAATTCCAATTGCTTCAATGACTGAGATTATAGTTTGTTAGTTCTCAATGAAGTTCTGAAACATACTTGACATTGTGAATAGATTGTTACTCGAGAATAAGAAATCATATGACAAAATCTATTTATGTTGTTGTTATAAGAATGATCATGATGCCCTCATGTCCGTACTTATTTTTATCGACACCTCTATCTCCAAACATGTGGACATATTTTTTGATGTCGGCTTCCGCTTGAGGACAAGCGAGATCTAAGCTTGGGGGAGTTGATACGTCCATTTTGCATCATGCTTTTATATCAATATTTATTGCATTTATGGGCTGTTATTACACGTTATGTCACAATACTTATGGCTATTATATCTTATTTTACAAGGTTTATCATGAAGAGGGAGAATGTTGGCAGCTCGAATTCTGGCTGGAAAAGGAGCAAATATTGGAAACCTATTCCGCACAGCTCCAAAAGTCCTGAAACTCCACGGAGGTCATTTTTGGAATTAATAAGAATTATTGGGCAAAGAAAATATAAGAGGGGGCCCACACCCTGGCCAAGAGGGTGGGGGGCGCGCCCCCTATCTCCTGGGCCCCCTGGTGGCCCTCCGGTGCCCATATTCTACTATATGAAGGCTTTTACCATGGGAAAAATCACAAGCAAGCTTACGGGATGAAACTCCACCGCCACGAGGCGGAACCTTGGCGGAAGCAATCTAGGGCACCGGTGGAGCTGTTCTTCCGGGGAAACATCCTTCTGGGAGGGGGAAATCATCACCATCGTCATCACCAACGATCCTCTGAGCGGGAGGGGGTCAATCTCCATCAACATCTTCACCAGCACCATCTCCTCTCAAAACCCTAGTTCATCTCGTGTATCCAATCTTGTATCAAAACCACAAATGGTACCAGTGGGTTGCTAGTAGTGTTGATTACTCCTTGTAGTTGATGCTAATTGGTTTACTTGGTGGAAGATCATATGTTCAGATCCTTAATGCATATTAATACTCCTCTGATCATGAACATGAATATGCTTTGTGAGTAGTTACGTTTGTTCCTGAGGACATGGGTGAAGTCTTGCTATTAGTAGTCATGTGAATTTGGTATTCGTTCGATATTTTGGTGAGATGTATGTTGTCTCTCCTCTAGTGGTGTTATGTGAACGTCGACTACATGACACTTCACCATTATTTGGGCCTAGAGGAAGGCATTGGGAAGTAATAAGTAGATGATGGGTTGCTAGAGTGACAGAAGCATAAACCCTGGTTTATGCGTTGCTTCTTAAGGGGCTGGTTTGGATCCACTAGTTTCATGCTATGGTTAGGTTTACCTTAATACTTCTTTTGTAGTTGCGGATGCTTGCAATAGGGGTTAATCATAAGTGGGATGCTTGTCCAAGAAAGGGCAGTACCCAAGCACCGGTCCACCACATATCAAATTATCAAAGTATCGAACGCGAATCATATGAGCGTGATGAAAAGTAGCTTGACGATAATTCCCATGTATCCTCGGCAGCGCTTTTCTCATTATAAGAAATTGTCCAGGCTTGTCCTTTGCTACAAAAAGGATTGGGCCACCTTGCTGCACTTTATTTACTTTATTGCTTGTTACCCGTTACAAATTATCTTATCACAAAATTATCTGTTACCTACAATTTCAGTGCTTGTAGAGAATACCTTACTGAAAACCGCTTGTCATTTCTTTCTGCTCCTTGTTGGGTTCTACACTCTTACTTATCGAAAGGACTATGATAGATCCCCCATACTTGTGGGTCATCATCCGTTAACGAGAATATCACAAGCTTGAGTGTTGTATTGCAGCATCTTCAACTCTTCCGCGGTAGCTTCACAGTTCGGTTCTCTCCCATTGAAGAATTCACCTTGCAAGCCAATACACCCAATAGCCCAAAACGGTGGAGTTATGTCCAAGAATATGCATTTTCATCTTATGCTTCCAACTAGCAAAATTAGTACCATCAAAGTAAGGACCTCTACCGTGGTAATTTCCCTCGATAGATGACAGACTCTCCTAGGTTGTGAAACCAAGGCTATGATCACCAGAAGCTATGAAATCAAGGGAAATGGAGACCATAGCTCTGATACCACTTGTAGGATCAAAAGTATGTCTAGAGGGGGGGTGATTAGACTACTTGAGGAAATAAAAATCTAGCCTTTTCCCAATTTTAAGTCTTGGCCAATTTTAGCAACTCAGCACAAGTCAAGCAATCAACCTACACATGCAATTCTAAGAGTATAGCAGCGGAATGTAAATCATTGCATATGAAGGTGAAGGGGGGGAGTTTGGAGGGAGCAAACGCAATGTTGACATGGAGATTATTGGCATGGTTCAGATAGGTGGTGCTATCGTACATCCACGTTGATGGAGACTTCAACCCATGAAGGGTACCGGCTGCGCTAGTCCACGGAGGGCTCCACCCACGAAGGGTCCACGAAGAAGCAACCTTGTCTATCCCACCATGGCCAACGCCCACAAAGGACTTGCCTAACTAGGGTAGATTTTCATGAAGTAGGCGATCTCCTTGCTCGTACAAACTCCTTGGTTCAACTCCACAATCTTGACGGAGGCTCCCAGGTGACACCTAACCAATCTAGGACACACCACTCTCCAAAAGGTAATAGATGGTGTGTTGATGATGAACTCCTTGCTCTTGTTCTTCAAATGATAGTCTCCCCAGCACTCAACTCTCTCTCATAGCATTGGATTTGGCGGAAAGATGATTTGAGTGGAAAGAAACTTTGGGAAGGCTAGAGATCAAGATTTATGTGGTTGGAATGGAATATCTTGGCCTCAACACATGAGTAGGTGGTTCTCTCTCAAAGAATGAATCCTGGAAGTATAGGCATGTTCTGATGGCTTTTACCGCGAATGAAGAAAGGGTGGTGGGGTATATATAGCCTCCACACAAAATCTAACCATTACACACAATTTATCAAACTCGGCGACACTGAATCGTGAAACTCAGTCAGACCGATTTAGTTCATAATGTGACCGTTAGGCATTTCGGTGGGACCGACATGTCAACTCGGTTGGACCGATTTCTTCAGGATTAGGTGATAACGTAATCTCGGTGAGACCTATTACACAAACTCGATGGGACCGACTTTTGTAATAAGCTAACCAGAGAGTTGGTCAGGCAAATTCGATGGGACCGATTTGCTCATCTCAGTGAGACCGAAACGTTACGAAAAGGAAACAGAGAGTTTGCATTGCAAACTCGATGGGACCGATCGCTCATCGCCGTTAGACCAAAATGTTACGAAGGGAAACAGAGAGTTTGCAATCCCATCTCGGTGAGACCGAGATCCCTATCAGTGAGATAGAAGTGACTAGGCTTTCTGGCAGTGGCTATGTCAAATGAACTCAGTGGCGCCGAATGGATCAAATGGTGGGGCCGAGTTTGAATTTTGGTTTGGGACATATGTGGATATGAGAAAGTGGTTGAGGGCTTTGGAGCATATCACTAAGCATTTTGAGCAAGCAAGCCATTAAGCAACACCTCATCCCCTTTTAATAGTATTGGCTTTTCCTATGGACTCAATGTGATCTTGGATCAATAAAAGTAAAATGTAGAGTCTTGAGCTTTAGAGCTTGAGCCAATCCTTTGTCCTTAGCATTTTGAGGGGTCCACATTCCTAATCCATGCCATGCCAATCAATGAACTTTCCTGAAATATTTCTCTTGAAATAGCATTAGTTCAATGAGCTATATGTTGTTAATCATTACCCAAACAACCCAGGGATAGTTGCACTTTCAGTGGGGCGTGCTTGTAGCGACCAGACCTCAAATAGTCTGATCTCTATGCTTTAGTGTAATCCCTGGATCGGTAATGCTAACACTCACATTACTTGAAGGATTTATAACAGAGTAGCAATGACACACTTATTACATTGAATGTCTCAAAAGAGAACTTATTACAATAAATATGGCTTAAGGCCATCTAATAACGATAACAGCAGAAGTCTTGGAAGATAAGTGAGTCCATCAACTCTAGCGGCATTACTGAGTATACAACCACGACCTAAAGGCACCTGACTAGTCGTCTGAAAAGTCTGCAACAAGAACGTTATAGCCCAAAAACGGGTCAGCACTTGGAATATGCTGGCAATGTAACACATAGAGAGTAATGAACAGAAATATGCTATGCTACATGCATATATGGCTGGTGGAAAGCTCTATGGTTACAGTTTTTGCATAAAGCCAATTTTTCCCTACTGCAAAGGAATAAATTTTATTTAACTATCATGGTGGTTGTTAAACATTGAGAAGATAGACATCCTCTCAATCCCAATTATACATCATCATTAAACCCAACAAAATTAATTAAAGTAACATGATGAGATTCACAAGATAATCCAGGTACTAGATACTCAAAACGTCCATAACCGGGGACACGACTAACCATGATTAGTTTATACACTCTGCAGAGGTTTGCGCACTTTTCCCCACAAGACTCGATCTCCTCCATTGAATTTCTCGCACTATAAGGTGTTTGAGAAACGGATGACCGAGACATAGTCTTTCAGAAGCGCTAGCACCTTACGATCGGGTAGACCGTACCAACCTACATCCCCTACATCTGGTAGTCTACCACTGTAAGATTTCGCACGAATTAATCAACTATGCTAGAGCCCATAGTAGCTTGTGGCTGCACACGGAAGTTCCTAGCATGAATAATCTCATGATCCCTTTGAGCCTGGGTGGCGGTCCATAAAGAAAAACAGGCAATCGCTGGAATACCCAGGTGCCTCAATCCACCCAGATGTGTGTTTAAGTTGCCACCTTAAATAAACCATTAAATAACAATCTCACAACTGTCATGGATACACTCACCCAATCCACGTCTACTAGCATAGCATGGCATAATAAGTAAACATAGAAGTAACTCCCAAGGGTTTGATAATAAAATAGGTAATAGGTACTACCTCATCTACTTCCCAAAACCCACAATTTAATTAGATCCTAATCATTCAATTGTTTGAGGATTGATCTAATGCAATAAAACTGGGTAGTAAAGAGGTATGATCAAAGTGTTACTTGCCTTGCTGATGATCCGTAAAACCTAGAGATTTGAAATAGCAAGCGACGCACTCCGGGTACTCTATCGCAAGCATACAATAAGTACTCATCTAATGCATGGGTAAAACTCAAATAAAAGATCTAACCAGAAAGTTCAACTTAAGAACTCCGGTTTGCAACAAGCATCAAATTGAACAAAGCTACGAAAGTCAAACGGCGAAAGAAACAAGCTTCGTTTACTAATCTGGTCCTAAGTCAAATTTTACAGAAGCAAAAACTTGTTTGAGTTGGTTAAAAGGAAAAAGGGTTTCGAGACGAAACTCTAGGCGCTTGAATCGCCTGATTCCGATAAACGAGCGAAAATTTATACTAGAACGAAAATCGGATCAGAAATCGCGATCAGAAATAATCGCGGAAAAATCCGAGAAAAAGAAAAACTGACGAATAGATTAACGAACCAACGTTCGTTAATTGAAACTAAACGATGAAATCGTCCGTTAAAACGAATGAACAAGCGAACGCTCGCTAAATAGATAAACCGATTAAATAAACCAATCTAAGAAAAAAAACGAAAACTAGGGTTTTCTAAAAAACCGGGACGGCGGGGCGGCTACCTCGGCTCGGCTCCGGCGAGGCTCTGGCGGGGCTGTGGGTCGGCGTGGGGTGGCGCGGCGGCAGCGACGGGCATCGGCGGCGGTGGCTCCTGGCGGCGACGGCGGCTTGCGGCGGTAG
>NC_041383.1:302838713-302859080 GCF_002162155.2 Triticum dicoccoides | reverse complement strand
TGCGGCGGTAGTGGCTCGGTGGCGGGGCGGGACGGGGCTCTAGCGGCGGGGTGGGGGCGTATATAAAGGGGGGGTGGTGGCTTGGGGGAGGGGGCAAGGCGGCGGCGGCGCGGAGGAGTCCGGCTCAGACTCCTAGTCCGGGTCGGCGTCGGCGGCACGGGCCTGGCCTGGCTCGGCTGGGCCTTCGGCCCAGTCGGGCGCAGGAGAGTTTTTTTAAACAATTCCACCGAACAGAAAATAAATTCTAGAAAAATAAAATATTTAGAACGGGATGAACATTTTCTTGGCCCTAAAATGCAGTTTTGAAAAACGTGCAATTTCCTAAATTCAAATAAAATAGCCAAACTCCAAAATAAATCTTATTTGATTTTGTCAGGACCCCGACTCAATGCCACATCGATCTAGCATGTAACACCTCATATCACTTTGCGGCCTCACGCACGGTATTCCCACGGGTGTCGCATTACCTTGCCCGGGACCATTTGCGCCTTTTGGCACACGTATATGACAGTGTCGCTAGCATCCATATGATAAGGAGCCCGGGCTGACATGTCTAGTCGTAAACCCAAAGTGGCACAAACTTACAGGGACAGGCATCCATGACCCAACATCGAACGTGTCGGTCATCAGCGAGTGAATCCAGGCTGTAGCACTGGGCTAGCAGGACTCCAGTGAACCGGACTGTAGCGGGCTAACAGGACTCCGGTATTCATCGCGTGACATTTCCCCGAAGGGACAGACACAGGAACGAAGAAGGACACATGCCAGCCAGCCTAAGTGTTCCGGAGCAGCAGCAAGCTACCATGGCTCAGTGGAAACACTAGGAGACATTTCCCCGTAAGAGAGGCTACTAAAGATAAACAACTAGATGGTCAGATCCCACACATACCAAGCATTTCAATAACATACACACAATATGCTCGATATGTGCAAATACAACATGGCATCACAACATGACTCTACGACTCAAGTAATTTATTCAATAGGCTCCGAGGAGCGAGATATTACAAACATGGGTCTCATGACCCAACAATCAGAGCATACAAGTCAAAGCACAAGCGGAAGCTATCATGTCTGAGTACAGACATCTATAATGAAAAAGGCTGAGAAGCCTGACTATCTATCAGATCCTGCCGAGGGCACAAGATCGTAGCTGAGGTAACAAGCTAAACGTCGAAGACCATGCGGAATTACTAGTGAGACTGAAGTCTCTCTGCAAAAACATAAAATAGGCAAACGTGAGTACAAATGTACCCAACAAGACTTACATCAGAACTATCTACATATGCATCATTATCAACAAAGGGATGGTGGGGTTTAACTGCAGCAAGCCAGCTTTGACTCGGTGGCTATCCTGAACTACGACTGCAAGTAACTCTTTTGAGGTGGTGCACACGAGTCCACATATTCACCATATCAATACACCACTATGGATCCGCTCCCGTCTCCCTACGAGAAAGCCATCCATAGTGCTCACGCTTATCTTGCGTATTTTAGAGTATCCACTTTCACTTGTCTATGAACTGATATAAGCAACCCAGAAGTCCTTTACCGCGGACACGGCTATTCAAATAGATGATGTTAACCCTGCAGGGGTGTACTTCTTCATACATGTTCCACCACTTAGCGTCTGCACACGACATGTGCTCGGCAGACTTCAAGCGAAAGCCGACGTGGGTGTAGACCACGACCTACCTAAACACTCAAGTCTCTAGTCCAGGTTTATCGCCTATTCGGGTTCCATCCATGAGGAGATCCGGCCAGAGTTTCGCTCACAGCCCCAAACGATGTGAACAGGGTTCCGTGACACCAAACGGGCGCCCGGTATACCCGGCCACGTGCCTACCGCATCACAGCCCACCCCTACGGTCAGCGCTGTCCACGGCCTCCAGCATACTACAAACACCAGAAACTACTTGCAACTCCTGGACAGAGGACAAGGGTGAATAAGAAGTCGAGCGGGGTCATATTTCAGGGCCCAATGCATGGTAGTAGCTGAATCATGTATCACAAACACAGAACTCAGTTCCTAAGGACGGCTTCAATGAGACAACCCACCATGTACTCCTACATGGCCTCTCACCGCTACCTTTACCAAATCGTGTTCACACACTTAGCTCACACACAGTAGGACATGTTCACACGCCTCTGATTCATCCCCGATGAATCAGACCTGACTCAACTCTAAGCAGTAGCAGGCATGACAATCAAGCATGAATGAGTAGGCACAGCAGGGCTCAAACAACTCCTACTCATACTAGTGGGTTTCAATCTATTTACTGTGGCAATGACAGGTCATGCAGAGGATAAAGGGGTTCAGCTACCGCAGCAAGTAACAGTTGAATCGTTGTTGTCCTAATGCAGTAAAAGAGAGCAGGAGCGAGAGAGTGGGATTGTATCGGAATGAACAAGGGGGTTTTGCTTGCCTGGCACTTCTGAAGATAACATTGAGTCTTCATCAGTGTCAACGATCACATCATCGGTATCACGTCTATCGAGAGGGGACAAATACCGGCAACACAGAAGGAAACACAATCAATGCAATGCACAATATGATGCATGATCATGACATGGCAAAATGAATGTGTTTTGAGCTAATGCGACTAGCAACAGATTAAATGAAGTTGGTTTGAATACAAGATTCAAATTGAAACTCCATATGTGATTATTTAAATGCCCTTTAAACGTTTTGTCCAAAACAGAGGACAAACATTGTTCAAACATGCATGAAAATGGTACAGATGGATTCCTTGAATTTTTCTGATAATTTTTCATATATAAATTATTTAATTTGGAGTTACGGTTGAATTTCTATGATTTTTAGAAGTTTTTACAATTTTCTGGAATTTCCTGAATAATAAATAAATCCAGAAAAGGATTTACTGCGTCAGCACTGCGTCACTGTGACGTCAGCAGGTCAACAGACGCTGCTGGTGGTCAAACCTGACCAGTGGGGTCCACTGGTCAGTGACTGAGGCTGGTTAGTGTCAATGGCAGGTGGGGCCGGGTCAACAGACACGTCAGCAGGTCAATACTGACGTGTGGGGTCGGTCAACGTCCATGTCAGCGTGGTCAAAGCTGACGGGTGGGGCCCATGTGGTTAGTTAAACTAAACAGAAAATAAACTAAGATTAATTAAGGCGTTGGGCCCAGTGCCAGTGACACGGTGCGGTGATTAGTGGCTAACTAAGCCAGCCACGTCAACAAGTGACGCCGGCGACCACGGCGACGGCGAGACCTCGCCGGAGTTGCTCGGGACGGCGCTACAGCCCGCGGCTGGTCGCGCTGAGGGCACCAAGGGTGAGCCCGTGCTCCCGCGCATCTAGGGGGACCCACGAGAGGGCGTGGGGTGGCCGGAGTTGAGCGCGGCATCGACCCCGGCGGCGGCCGGAGCTCGGGGGTTCGCGGGACCGGCGCTGCGGTGTGCAAACGAGACGGTTGTCGCGCTAGTTTTACTCTACGGGACATAACGAGTGCAACGGACGCATGCGTGGGACCAAAAGGTCACCGGGGCTTCACCGGCGACGAGCCCGTGCGGCGGAGCGTCTCGGCTCCGGTGGAGGGAGCGGCTGGAACTCGAAATCGGACATGGGGTTAGGGGGAAACGAAGCAGGGGCTCACGGAGATCACGATGAGACGGTCGGCATGCTCGGGGAAGGCCTGGGGCGACGGGACAGCGACGGCAATCTCCGGCGACCGAAGCTTGAAGATGAGTCGATGCGGTCGAGTTGGGGCGTCCGAGCGCTCGGGGCTTGCTCGAGGCGACGTAACAGGCGGTGGCGGAGTTTGCAGACTACACGGGGAGGCGAGAGGAGCATGGTGGGCGTGGTGGCAGCGAACGACGGCGGCGGCTCTCTGTTCGGGCGAAGAACGAAGAGGGAGAGGGGAAGGAGAGCAGCGAGTGAGGGAGAGGAGAGAGGGCCACCAGGGGGGGGTTCGTGGCATCGTGGTGGCGTGAGGGGGAGGCTCGGGAACGCCTCGGTGGAAGCAGGAGGTGGCCGGGGCCTCTCGGGCGCGCGCCACGCCTCGCCTCTGTTCGTCCTCCTGGCAGAGGAGGAAGATGACAAGGGGGAGGAGGTGGGCTGGGCCGGCCAGATGGGCCTGGTGGGCTGCAGAGGTAAGTCCAGGTAAGGTTTCTCTCCTCTGTCTTTTATCTCTATTTCAGTTCTGTTTTCTTTATTTAATCTGTTTTGCCACTGTTTTGAATTTTAAAAATAATTCAAACAATGCCAAAAACTCCTCTGAATATTTTATATTGCTAGATGGACTTTTCCAAAAGCTTATAAAATATTTCAGGGGTATTTGAAATTATATTCTAATTATATGAATATAATTCAAATTCAAATAGCTAATGAATTAAATCCAAAGTCCCAAAAATAATTCCTTAAAAATGTTCAATATTTTGGTTGGGACCAGAACCCTTACCAAAAATTATCAAACATTTAAGAAGAGCATTTTGGAGCAATGAATGAGATTTCTAGGGTTTTTGCCCCTCTTTTATTTAAGTTTTTGAGGCTTCCAAAATTCCTCAGTTCAGGTTTCAAAAATTTAAACATGATGCACACATGAAGCTAGCCTAGAGCACTACCAGCAGCTAGGGATGTGACAACTCACCCCCACTAAACGAGAATCTCGTCTCGAGATTCAAGCGTAGGGTAAGGTGAAGGGTAACGCAGACTAGTATAATCTTCACGATCCAGGGTGCACTTCAGTTGAACGTTGATTCATTCACCATCATTGTCTTGAAGTCTTGCCTTGAAAAATCCTGTCAACATGACATGGAGGGAAGAAGGAGACTCTAGAAGGGTCGATCTTCTCGAAGATCGAACAACTCACGGAATGAGACATAGGACCATCTCTCGGGTTGAGACACGAGATACACATCAAGAGGGGTGGAAAGAAACGGATGACGAAGGTTCACTAGGTAGACAACAATTTCACGCTTAAGAAGGTGGTAAACGATTGTCAACGTAGCGAGGAGTTGAGTTGCCATGATACCACAACGAGGCATCTTAGGGATGGTGACTCGTAGAGATATTCCCTTAAGTGGCAAAAAGAATTACTTTTGATTCAGAGATCATTGAAACTCTTTAAACCAGCCTAAGACAATTCTCGAGCGATCGTTTGGAGGGGGTCGGTAGAATGGCATACTCGGACTTGGATGATGTGGATTACCTTGTTGAAGACAACGTAATGGATGAATTTGCTTGCCACCGGAAATGGAAGAGACCCATGGTAGAATCGCACATTGGCGGTGCAAGCTAGGAACAAAATGCAAATGCTAGGAATGATTCTGGTAACTGGGGAAGAACCCAACAATAAAGAGTGAATTCACTGTTGGAGTGGTTATAGCATAACCGAGGAAACTGAGAGCGCTATACAGTTAATGCCGACGATCAAACCTAGCACTTGCGCGTGCTCTCAAGATCTTGAGCAATTCCATAATCATCAAGGTTTTACCAACATCCGTGTCAAGGGTCCGGTAACACAACTTACTACCATGTTGAAGGGTGATGGAGGATGCAGATGCAAGGAAGATAACACCTTCTCAGATTTCACCTTAGCGAGGCCAATGAAATAAAATCTGGATGATCGACCGAGGGACATTTAGCACTCCGCTTCTAATGTTCTCCTTGATGTGCTAGTGTAACCCATTCATAGATATGGTTTGATATCTAGAACATCAAGTAAAAAGGTCGGACTTCGGGATCTCAGAAATCCATAGGGGCAACTAGGGAGTAAACCCTACGAAATCCCTATGGGGAGGTGGCCAACTTCATCAATCAAGATATTATAATAACAGGTCTTCCGGCTGGGTGTGTTGGCCACGACATCCACTTTACCGATTATCGCGCGACCAATATTATAATTCTTGGGAAATATTCCAACCATCATATCTGCCTGAGATTCAGATCTGGTTGGTGTCAGGATATTCCAGACTCATCGAGTCTAGGAAGAAAAACGGAAGTTTGCAACACAAATCGACGAGATGACGTTGCGGGATTCTCGGGAGATGAACTACGATAGCAAGCTCCAAAACATGAGCTGGTTCTGCTACAAACATGTGAACACGTTGTCCAAGACAAGCATGACCACAAAGTAGTCTTATAATAAAACACTACCGAGTTCAGGAGGGGGAATCATCAACGAGGGTATCGAAGTCCTTACATAAGTCCGGATTAGCTCTTATGAAGGAACTCCTTCTCCTTGAACAAATCAATCAGTGGCTTGGTGTGCTAGGGGTACATATAGATTGAAGGTTGCAAGTCTTCAAACCACAGAATTCTTCGCATGTGTGCATGACTGATTTGGGATGATTCCAAAGGAAACAACATTGACTTTCTCGAATCCATGGCGGCAACTTGCATCAAATGCACATGAACTGGAGGAAGTCACTTCTTACATCCGAACATATGCTTCATGAACTAGCATGAACAAATGCTTTCAAAAGTTTCAAACACTAGCTTAATGTTCAACAAAATCATGGAGGAGATAAGGATGTTGTCAATGGGCTCAACAACAATTCATCCGGGTTTCCTTTTAAAAGGAATTCCATAGTTAAGTGAACACGGTGATAGCATTGGTCAGACCAAAGATGTAATGGTGTATGCTCGAGGGATCAACCACGAATAAGACAACATTACGAGCATCGTTGGTACTGATTTGACTTGACGATGGCCCACACTCAAATCAAAGGATTGATAAGACAATAGGTCCAACAACTGATCACAGGGACCAATCGATGAAGATATCATCTTTCTTCAACACACACTACACAAGAATATCCCTTTGGAACGAACTAAGTCAGGCAAGATTTTATCTTCCAACTCTCCAAGTTGTTGTCTAGCTTAACCAACTAGCTCAGGGATATCTAACACCGATTTTTGGAGAAGGATGGTTCAGAAGAACCCAACTTGATCACGAGCTCAACATAACAGTCAGGGGACAACCTGGTAATACTTCCGAGAAGATATTCGGAAAATCACGAACCACCGATATGTTACTAAGCTCGAGAACAATCTTGCTTTTCAGGGCAAGACGATATGATCAAATAAGCAAGGATTGGCACTATCCTAACTCACTGATCGGAGAGTGCACCAGAAATAAGGACTAGGTAGCACAATCAACCTTAGGGTGACGATTCAATAATCAACACGCTAAGAATGAGGTTATCGTCCATTTAACTACCAAGCAATGGAGTTGCTAGTAGTATTGATTTCACACGCCATGATTCATTTGTCGGCATTCCGGTTACAATAACACGGAAACCGAGAAATTATCAATGATGATCAGAAGTATTACTGCGTCAAGAATTCATAAGATGGTGTGCAATTCCCATGATATTCCTGATATAAAGATGGTAATAGTTCAAGGTAGAACAGACCAGAAGCTGGATTGGCATTTTGATCTGCGGAATACAATTGCTTTGACCCAATCCTAGATATGGATGAGATTCTGGAGTTTGTTTCTCCTATTCATTCTGAAATAGAATGGCTTGGCGGACCACAAGGGTAATAGGCATCGACGAACGAATGCACGCATACTCTTGACTATCAATTGATAGGAGAGGGTCGGAAACAACTAAGATGGGACAACTCAAAAGAACATATGATTTTCTGAGTTGTGGATGCATGGTTTAGCATGTCGAACGAAGTTCAACATAATTCTTCCGGATAACCCATGCAGAAAGGTAGAACTGGCAGAGCCACAATATATAATGGAGAACTCATCAAGAATAATCCTGTTGTGATATTTCAGTTCAACGAGGAACTTCTGCCATAAGTAGTTCATGGTATTTGGAAGAAGAAGACACCACGGACTTCAAGGACTATCGCAAAGGTTACTAATATCCTAAAGGCACTAGCAATTACTATCAACATGAAGTAGGTAGAGTGAATCTCAGGTTCAAGAACCCAGGAACAGAATGCCTATTACTAGGTAGCATCACGGGATGCTTTCGAGAATGATGGCCAGAATCATCACACTGGGAACACAAATCATGGCTAAATTACTAGATGATCCCCTAAGACACCTAGGGTCATAATAATATCTCCAACATATATGTCAAGGTAACGGAGTACCTCAACTCACTGATTAGTGTGGTTAATTTGGCCCATGGGAACATTGAAACGGGAAGAAAGGATTTGCAAATGCATCAGACTACTTAGAAACCTGGGATGACTCGGACAGCATAACGGCTGTAAATGCTCAGAAAAGATTTGAGACATTCACAAAAATGGTGGCATAACCACTCAGAAGCACAATATTAAGGTTTCGAGATCAACAATTAACATACGGAAGTAGTAGGAACTGAACTGAGACTTAAATCCAACAATCTTATAAGTCCACTGATTAGTAACACGTGATCCTAATAGAAAGAAGAGATAGCCTAGTTCTTAATCCCCGTAGAAGAGAAGATGATGACTCAGATCAGAAGGCCATGAGGTATAAGGAGTAAAAAGAGCCTTACGTTCCATCCCACAATCAATTCCCCTACATATAACTAAAGAATTTCTAGACTCAACTTCGACCAGTTTGGCTTGGTAATCCTACAGGCAGTCAAGCTCTGATACCAACGCTCTGTCAGGACCCCGACTCAATGCCACATCGATCTAGCATGTAACACCTCATATCACTTTGCGGCCTCACGCACGGTATTCCCACGGGTGTCGCATTACCTTGCCCGGGACCGTTTGCGCCTTTTGGCACACGTATATGACAGTGTCGCTAGCATCCATATGATAAGGAGCCCGGGCTGACATGTCTAGTCGTAAACCCAAAGTGGCACAAACTTACAGGGACAGGCATCCATGACCCAACATCGAACGTGTCGGTCATCAGCGAGTGAATCCAGGCTGTAGCACTGGGCTAGCAGGACTCCGGTGAACCGGGCTGTAGCGGGCTAACAGGACTCCGGTATTCATCGCGTGACATTTCCCCGAAGGGACAGACACAGGAACGAAGAAGGACACATGCCGGCCAGCCTAAGTGTTCCGGAGCAGCAGCAAGCTACCATGGCTCAGTGGAAACACTAGGAGACATTTCCCCGTAAGAGAGGCTACTAAAGATAAACAACTAGATGGTCAGATCCCACACATACCAAGCATTCCAATAACATACCCACAATATGCTCGATATGTGCAAATACAACATGGCATCACAACATGACTCTACGACTCAAGTAATTTATTCAATAGGCTGAGAAGCCTGACTATCTATCAGATCCTGCCGAGGGCACAAGATCGTAGCTGAGGTAACAAGCTAAACGTCGAAGACCACGCGGAATTACTAGTGAGACTGAAGTCTCTCTGAAAAAACATAAAATAGGCAAACGTGAGTACAAATGTACCCAGCAAGACTTACATCAGAACTATCTACATATGCATCATTATCAACAAAGGGATGGTGGGGTTTAACTGCAGCAAGCCAGCTTTGACTCGGTGGCTATCCTGAACTACGACTGCAAGTAACTCTTTTGAGGTGGCGCACACGAGTCCACATATTCACCATATCAATACACCACTATGGATCCGCTCCCGTCTCCCTACGAGAACGCCATCCATAGCACTGACGCTTATCTTGCGTATTTTAGAGTATCCACTTTTACTTGTCTATGAACTAATATAAGCAACCCAGAAGTCCTTTACCGCGGACACGGCTATTCGAATAGATCATGTTAACCCTGCAGGGGTGTACTTCTTCATACATGTTCCACCACTTAGCGTCTGCACACGACATGTGCTCGGCAGACTTCAAGCGAAAGCCGACGTGGGTGTAGACCACGACCTACCTAAACACTCAAGTCTCTAGTCCAGGTTTATCGCCTATTCAGGTTCCATCCATGAGGAGATCCGGCCGGAGTTTCGCTCACAGCCCCAAACGATGTGAACAGGGTTCCGTGACACCAAACGGGCGCCCGGTATACCCGGCCACGTGCCTACCGCATCACAGCCCACCCCTACGGTCAGCGCTGTCCACGGCCTCCAGCATACTACAAACACCAGAAACTACTTGCAACTCCTGGACAGAGGACAAGGGTGAATAAGAAGTCGAGCGGGGTCATATTTCAGGGCCCAATGCATGCTAGTAGCTGCATCATGGATCACAAACACAGAACTCAGTTCCTAAGGACGGCTTCAATGAGACAACCCACCATGTACTCCTACATGGCCTCTCACCGCTACCTTTACCAAATCGTGTTCACACACTTAGCTCACACAGTAGGACATGTTCACACGCCTCTGATTCATCCCCGATGAATCAGACCTGACTCAACTCTAAGCAGTAGCAGGCATGACAATCAAGCATGAATGAGTAGGCACAACAGGGCTCAAACAACTCCTACTCATACTAGTGGGTTTCAATCTATTTACTGTGGCAATGACAGGTCATGCAGAGGATAAAGGGGTTCAGCTACCGCAGCAAGTAACAGTTGAATCGTTGTTGTCCTAATGCAGTAAAAGAGAGCAGGAGCGAGAGAGTGGGATTGTATCGGAATGAACAAGGGGGTTTTGCTTGCCTGGCACTTCTGAAGATAACATTGAGTCTTCATCAGTGTCAACGATCACATCATCGGTATCACGTCTATCGAGAGGGGACAAATACCGGCAACACAGAAGGGAACACAATCAATGCAATGCACAATATGATGCATGATCATGACATGGCAAAATGAATGTGTTTTGAGCTAATGCAACTAGCAACAGATTAAATGAAGTTGGTTTGAATACAAGATTCAAATTCAAACTCCATATGTGATTATTTAAATGCCCTTTAAACGTTTTGTCCAAAACAGAGGACAAACATTGTTCAAACATGCATGAAAATGGTACAGATGGATTCCTTGAATTTTTCTGATAATTTTTCATATATAAATTATTTAATTTGGAGTTACGGTTGAATTTCTTTGATTTTTAGAAGTTTTTACAATTTTCTGGAATTTCCTGAATAATAAATAAATCCAGAAAAGGATTTACTGCGTCAGCACTGCGTCACTGTGACGTCAGCAGGTCAACAGACGCTGCTGGTGGTCAAACCTGACCAGTGGGGTCCACTGGTCAGTGACTGAGGCTGGTTAGTGTCAATGGCAGGTGGGGCCGGGTCAACAGACACGTCAGCAAGTCAATACTGACGTGTGGGGTCGGTCAACGTCCATGTCAGCGTGGTCAAAGCTGACGGGTGGGGCCCATGTGGTTAGTTAAACTAAACAAAAAATAAACTAAGATTAATTAAGGCGTGGGGCCCAGTGCCAGTGACACGGTGCGGTGATTAGTGGCTAACTAAGCCAGCCACGTCAGCAAGTGAAGCCGGCGACCACGGCGACGGCGAGACCTCGCCGGAGTTGCTCGGGACGGCGCTACAGCCCGCGGCTGGTCGCGCTGAGGGCACCAAGGGTGAGCCCGTGCTCCCGCGCATCTAGGGGGACCCACGAGAAGGCGTGGGGTGGCCGGAGTTGAGCGCGGCATCGACCCCGCCGGCGGCCGGAGCTCGGGGGTTCGCGGGACCGGCGCTGCGGTGTGCAAACGAGACGGTTGTCGTGCTAGTTTTACTCTACGGGACGTAACGAGTGCAACGGACGCATGCGTGGGACCAAAAGGTCATCGGGGCTTCACCGGCGATGAGCCCGTGCGGCGGAGCGTCTCGGCTCCGGTGGAGGGAGCGGCTGGAACTCGAAATCGGACATGGGGTTAGGGGGAAACGAAGCAGGGGCTCACGGAGATCACGATGAGACGGTCGGCGTGCTCGGGGAAGGCCTGGGGCGACGGGACAGCGACGGCGATCTCCGGCGACCGAAGCTTGAAGACGAGTCGATGCGGTCGAGTTGGGGTGTCCGAGCGCTCGGGGCTTGCTCGAGGCGACGTAACAGGCGGTGGCGGAGTTTGCAGACTACACGGGGAGGCGAGAGGAGCATGGTGGGCGTGGTGGCAGCGAACGACGGCGGCGGCTCTCTGTTCGGGCGAAGAATGAAGAGGGAGAGGGGAAGGAGAGCAGCGAGTGAGGGAGAGGAGAGAGGGCCACCAGGGGGGGGGTTTGTGGCATCGTGGTGGCGTGAGGGGGAGGCTCGGGAACGCCTCGGTGGAAGCAGGAGGTGGCCGGGGCCTCTCGGGCGCGCGCCACGCCTCGCCTATGTTCGTCCTCCTGGCAGAGGAGGAAGATGACAAGGGGGAGGAGGTGGGCTGGGCCGGCCAGATGGGCCTGGTGGGCTGCAGAGGTAAGTCCAGGTAAGGTTTCTCTCCTCTGTCTTTTATCTCTATTTCAGTTCTGTTTTCTTTATTTAATCTGTTTTGCCACTGTTTTGAATTTTAAAAATAATTCAAACAATGCCAAAAACTCCTCTGAATATTTTATATTGCTAGATGGACTTTTCCAAAAGCTTATAAAATATTTCGGGGGTATTTGAAATTATATTCTAATTATATGAATATAATTCAAATTCAAGTAGCTAATGAATTAAATCCAAAGTCCCAAAAATAATTCCTTAAAAATGTTCAATATTTTGGTTGGGACCAGAACCCTTACCAAAAATTATCAAACATTTAAGAAGAGCATTTTGGAGCAATGAATGAGATTTCTAGGGTTTTTGCCCCTCTTTTATTTAAGTTTTTGAGGCTTCCAAAATTCCTCAGTTCAGGTTTCAAAAATTTAAACATGATGCACACATGAAGCTAGCCTAGAGCACTACTAGCAGCTAGGGATGTGACAGATTTTTTATTAAATCCTCAATATTTCTTTATTTTAGCAAAGTCATTTTATTCCCCCTCTCATATTTTTATAATTGAAATAATTGAAGATAAAATAAATAAAATGAAATGATCCTATTTTCAAAATCTAAGAAAACTCAAATAAGAAAAATAACGAAATCCCCAACTCTCTCTGTGGGTCCTTGAGTTGCTTAGAATTTCTGGATCAGGCAAAAAGCAATAAAATATGATATGCAATGATGATCTAATGTATAACATTCCAAATTGAAAATTTGGGATGTTACAAACCTAACCCCCTTATGATGAATCTCGCCCTCGAGATTCGGGTTGGCTAGAAAATAGGTGAGGGTGGCCCTTCAGTAGATCTTCCTCTTGCTCCTAGGTGGCTTCATCCTTGGTGTGGTGGCTCCACTGAACTTCGCAAAACTTGATAACCTTGCTGCGGGTGACTCGGCTGGCATACTCAAGAATCTTGACTGGTTTCTCCTCATAGGTCAAATCACTATCCAACTAAATTGCTTCCTGTGGCATTGCATCTCTCAGCGATATATCAGCCATCTCTGCATGGCACTTCTTCAACTAGGAAACGTGGAACACATCGTGAACTACTGACAATCCTTCGGGCAATTCCAACTTGTAGGCAACTTCTCCCATACGTTCCAAAACTTTGTATGGTCCCACAAAACGTGGCGCTAACTTTCCCTTAACTCCAAAGCGCTTAACTCCTCGAAGTGGAGATACACGAAGATAAACCCTGTCTCCGACTTCGTAAACTGTCTCCTTGCATTTACAGTCTGCATAGCTCTTCTGCCTGGACTGGGCTACCTCGAGCCTATCACGAATCAACTTCACCTTCCGTTTAGACTCCTTAATCAAATCTGGTCCAAACAACTGGCGGTCTCCAACTACATCCCACGACAATGGGGTTCTGCACCTTCTTCCGTACAAGGCTTTGGAAGGGGCCATCTTTAAACTGGATTGATAACTGTTGTTGTAAGAGAACTCTGCATATGGCAAATTGTCGTACCAACTAGATCCATAATCTAGCGCACAAGCTCTCAGCATATCCTCCAAAATCTGATTGACTCTCTCGGTCTGTCCATCTGTCTGCGGATGAAAGGCTGTACTGAACTCTAGCCTGGTTCCCAAAGTTTCGTGCAACTGATTCTAGAATTTTGAGGTAAACTGAGTTCCTCTATCTGATACGATGCTCCTCGGAACTCCATGCAGACATATGATCCTGGTCATGTATATCTTTGCCAACTTAGCACTGGTGTAAGTGGTCTTCACGGGGATGAAATTAGCTACCTTCGTCAAACGATCGACTACAACCCAAATCGAGTCATAGCCTGAACGAGTCCTGGGCAATCCCGTGATAAAATCCATGCCTAGCTTATCCCACTTCCATTCGGGTATTGGCAATGGCTGTAACACTCCTGCTGGCTTCTGATGCTCTGCCTTCACTCTCTGGCAAACATAACAAACTGCTACATACTCCGCAATATCCTTCTTCATTATGGTCCACCAGAAAGTATCCTTCAAATCCAAATACATCTTGGTATTTCCCGGGTTAATCGAATACAGTGAATCATGGGCCTCTTGCAGAATCAACTTCCTGATCTCTAGGTCATTAGGCACATAAACGCGGTCTTCAAACCATAAGGTATCGTGTTCATCCTCACGAAATCCTTTAGCTTTTTCTTTGCTCATCTTCTCCTTTATGGAGGCAATCTCCTTATCAGTCTTCTGAGCTTCTCTGATCTTATCAATCAAAGTAGGCTGAATCGCCAATGCTGCTACATAGCCTCTCGGAACTATCTCCAAACATAGCTCGCGAAGGTCCTTGGCTAACACCTTCAGTAGCTCTCCGGTCATTAGTGTGTTGACATGGCTCTTGCGGCTCAACGCGTCAGCTACTACGTTAGCCTTTCCAGGGCGATAATGCACTCTCATATCATAATCCTTGATGAGCTCCAACCATCTCCTTTGCCTGAGATTCAACTCCTTCTGTGTGAAAATGTACTTCAAACTCTTGTGATCCATGTACACCTCACAATGGTTTCCAATGAGGAAATGTCTCCATGTCTTCAATGCTTGCACTATGGATTCTAACTCCAAATCATCTGTGGCATAATTCAACTCATGAGGTTTAAGCTGTCGTGAAGCATATGAAACAACTCTTCCCTCCTGCATAAGAACTGGTCCAAGTCCTCGACGTGAAGCGTTGCAATACACCTCATAATCCTTGCGCTAATCTGGCAGAATCAACACTGGCGATGTAACGAAGCGTTTCTTCAACTCCTGGAAACTGGCATCACATTCCTCAGTCCAATTGAACTTAGTGTCCTTCTTCAACAACTTCGTCATGGGTTTCGCAATCTTGGAAAAACTCTCAATGAATCTCCGGTAGTATCCTGCAAGTCTAAGAAAACTCCGGATCTCTCCAACTGTTGTTGGGGCTACCCAATTTGTCATAGTGACAACCTTGGTGCGTTCTACTGCTATTCCTTCTCCGGATATTACATGTCCGAGGAATCCAACTTCCTTCATCCAAAACTCACATTTGCTGAACTTGGCATATAACTGATGTTCTCTGAGCTTCTCAAGTACCAAATGCAAATGCTCCTTATGCTCCTCTTCATTCTTTGAGTAGACCAAAATATCATCAATGAACACCGTGACGAACTTATCCAGAAACTCCATAAACACCTTGTTCATCATGTTCATGAAATATGCAGGTGCGTTAGTCGGACCAAATGACATAATAGTATACTCATACAACCTATACCTGGTGGTAAAAGCCGTCTTAGGTATATCCTGCTCTCGAATCTTCAAATGATGGTATCCTGATCGCAAATCGATCTTGGAAAATACCTTAGCTTCTTGCAATCGGTCAAACAGATCATTGATCATCGGCAGTGGGTACTTGTTCTTAATGGTCACTTCATTCAATCCTTGATAATCAACAACCATCCTTAATGATCCATCCTTCTTCTCCACTAGAAGCATTGGCGATCCCCAAGGTGAAGAACTTGGGCGAAAATAACCTTTATCCAGTAACTCCTTAATTTGCTTCTTAATCTCCTCCAAATCCTTTGCGGGCATCCTGTATGGTCTCTTAGATATCGGCCCTGTGCCTGGCAAAAGCTCAATCCAAAACTCAATGTCTCTATCCGGTGGCGTGCCTGGCAACTCCATATAGAAATACGTCAGGGAAATCCTTCACCACTGGTACTTCCTCCTGCACAACTCCTGATAAGGAATTTACTTGGGTCCTCTTCGGTACATGCCGGGATACATACTTGATCCTTCTTCCTTCTAGCGTTGTAAGAAAAATCGTCTTACTGGCTCATTTAATGTTCCCTCCATACTTCGATAACCAATCCATGCCTAATATCACATCAAATCCTTGCGATTACAATACTATTAGGTCCGAGGGAAACACGTAGTTACCAATCCTTAATGGTAACCGATCACACCATAAACTAGCCATATACTTTGCTCCAGGCGAGGTTACTAACATGGGTGACCTAAGGGCTTGGGTTGGCAGTTTATACTTATCCACAAATCCCCTTGAGATGTATGAATGCGATGCACCAGTATCAAAAAAAACGAGTAGTAAATGACTTAACGAAAAACTTACCTATTACTGCATCTGGCTGGGCTTCAACCTCCTCCACGTTAACATGGTTCACCTGTCCCCTATTGAAAGGGTTCGGCTTCTTCCCATTGCTTCCGTTTCCACTTCCATTCTGGGCTTCAGGACATTCATTGGCATAATGTCCAGTCTTCTGACACTTATAGCAAGTGACTTGGCTCAGGTCTCTCTTGGCTGGGGTTGACGGGTTGGTACGGTTCTGGCCGTTGCTTCCTCCATTCCCGTTACCATTCTTGGGGCCATTATGATTGTGCGAACTCCCTCCTCCATGGGTATGCTTAAAATGTCCTCCCAATTTCGGGGTAAAATGTGGCTTCTGTTGAGCCCCAGAATTGTACTTCCCTTGTCCATACTTCCTCTTGCGGTTTTCAATCTGCTGCTGCTTCCCTTCAATCATAAGACCACGATCTACCAACTCCTGGTAGTTGTTGAAGCTTGCTACCATCAACTGCATGCTCAGCTCATCATTGAGTCCTTCCAAAAACTTCTCCTGCTTAGCTGCATCCGTAGCAACGTCATCTGGGGCACAACTTGCTAACTTACTAAAGTCATCCACATAGTGGCCAACTGTCCGTCCTCCTTGGCGCAAGTTGCGAAACTCACGCTTCTTCATGGCCATAGCTCCTATTGAAACATGGGCAGTACGAAAAGCCTGCTGAAACTGATCCCATGTGTCAGTGTTGATAGGATAAGTGGATGTGAAATTCTCCCACCATGATGCTGCGGGTCCTTCAAGCTGATGTGCGGAAAAATGCACCTTTTCCGCATCTGTGCATCCTGAAGTGGTCATCTCCCTTCCTGTCTTGCGGAGCCAATCATGTGCAACTATCGGCTCAGTGCTACTAGAGAACACCGACGGATTCAGTCTAAGGAAACGGGTTAAGTGATCAACAGGTGGTGGTGGTGGATTGTTGTTGTTGTTGTTGTTCCCCTGATTCTGGTTCTGTACTAGCAACTGCATCAACACATTCTGCTGCTGGATCAACTGAGTGAGCTCCGGTGGAAAAGCAAATCCATTGTCACGTCTCAGAGGCATCTGAGGGTTTAGAAAAGATGAGAAAATAGAATAGAATGAGGTCTAGAGAGAAAACACTACCATATACACATGAGACAAAAGCAAACAAAATCACTTCATTCAATTCAAACAAGGGCATACAACGGTCTAACTGTCGTTATAAAAGTGCTCAGACTATACTAGATACATGGGGGAATACTACTACTGTTATGGTGGTCAACTAGAAAAACTGCTCCGATGAAGATTCCATGATATCTGCTCCAGCTTCATCAACATAGTCATCATTGCTATCGTCTGGGTCCGAGTCGGTGTCGTCGATGATGATGTAGTTTTCCGAGCAAGTGCAATCATCGTCTTCTCCTCCAATCGCGGGAAATCCCATGAATACTTTTAGCTTCTTCTTCAGATCATCGTTCTTCTCCACGAGTGTCTCTATTTCCTCCTCATATCCATCGTGTGTAGACTTGAGTTCTTCCTCCAGCTCCGTGATCTTGATCATGGCCTACTTCAGATCTATCATGCCTGTGCACATCTAGTTCTCCTGGCGTCAAATGTGCTGATTTAACTCCTGGATGAAAGCTGCGATTGATCAATCCTTCCTGGTGCTGATCATCTCCCATTGCTCATCTTGGCACCCACAAATCTAGTAAGTAGTATCCTTGAGATCCTTGTGGTAAACTTCTCCAATGCGTCCCATTGTGATGTGGGTCGCCATGCTCTTTCCTAGACTCTAGGTTGGTGCGTTGAAGGAAAACTCTATGGGCTTTGTGATAGGCTTGAACGTCCTTCCTGGAACTTGAACTTGAATCATCCAACGCTCCTCTTCGGGTAAAGTGGCGTTGTAGGTCCTGGTGAAGCTTGGTACTCCAATGTTCAGGTACCTAGTGACTTCCTTCAAGTGGCGTCCAAAGGGTGTATCTTCATCCGGTTGCGTGAACTTGTTCCTTGCATCCGCCATCCTAAAAGAGTAGAAAAGATGAGGAGTCAGAAATGAGAAGAGAGAGTAGTGATCTAGGGTTTTTAGCTTAGTGGTCATGTCTTACAGTCAGCGTGTGCTCTGATACCATCTTGTAGCGACCACACCTCAAACAGTCTGATCTCTGTGCTTTAGTGTCATCCCTGGATCAGTAATGCTGACACGCACAGTACTTGAAGGATTTATAACAGAGTAGCAATCACACACTTATTACATCGAATGTCTCAAAAGAGAACTTATTACAATAAATATGACTTAAGGCCATCTAATAACGATAACAGCGGAAGGCTTGGAAGATAAGTGAGTCCATCAACTCCAACGGCATCAGTGAGTATAGAACCACGACCTAAAGGCACCTTACTCGTTGTCTGAAAATTCTGCAACATGAACATTGCAGCCCGAAAACGGGTCAGCACATGGAATATGCTGGCAATGTAACACATAGAGAGTAATGAACAGAAGTATGCTATGCTACATGCATATATGGCTGGTGGGAAGCTCTATGGTTGCAGTTTTTGCATAAAGCCAATTTTTCCCTACTGCAAAGGAATAAATTTCATTTAACTATCATGGTGGTTGTTACACATTGAGAAGATAGACATCCTCTCAATCCCAATTAAACATCATCATTAAACCCAACAAAATTAATTAAAGTAACATGATGAGATTCACATGATAATCCAGGTACTAGATACTCAAAACGTCCATAACCGGGGACACGGCTAACCATGATTAGTTTATACACTCTGCAGAGGTTTGCGCACTTTTCCCCACAAGACTCGATCTCCTCCGTTGGATTTCTCGCACTACAAGTTGTTTGAGAAACGGATGACCGAGACATAGTCTTTCAGAAGCGCTAGCACCTTATGATCGGGTAGACCGTACCAACCTACATCCCCTACATCTTCTATTCTACAACTGTAAGAGTTCACACGACTTAATCAACTATGCTAGAGCCCATAGTAGCTTGTGGCTGCACACGGAAGTTTCTAGCATGAATTATCTCATGATCCCTTTGAGCCTGGGTGGTGGTACATAAAGAAAAACAGGCAATCGCTGGAATACCCAGGTGCCTCAATCCACCCAGATGTGTGTTTAAGTTGCCACCTTAAATAAACCATTAAATAACAATCTCACATCTGTCATGGATACACTCACCCAATCCATGTCTACTAGCATAGCATGGCATAATAAGCAAACGTAGAAGTAACTCCCGAGGGTTTGATAATAAAATAGGTAATAGGTACTACCTCATCTACTACCCAAAACCCACAATTTAATCAGATCCTAATCATGCAATTGCTTGAGTATTGATCTAATGCAATGAAACTGGGTAGTAAGAGGTATGATCAAAGTGTTACTTGCCTTGCTGATGATCTGTGAAACCTAGAGATTCGAAATAGCAAGCGGCACACTCCGGGTACTCTATCGCAAACAAACAAGCATATAATAAGTACTCATCTAATGCATGGGTAAAACTCAATTAAAAGATCTAACCAGAAAGTTTAACTTAAGAACTCCGGTTTGCAAAAAGAATCAAATCAAACGAAGCAACGAAAGTCAAACGACGAAAGAAACAAGCTTCATTTACTAATCTGGTCCTAAGTCAAATTTTACAAAAGCAAAAACTTGTTTGAGTTGGTTAAACGGAAAGAGGGTTTCGAGACGAAACTCTAGGCGCTTGAATCGCCTGATTCCGATAAACGAGCAAAAAGTTATACTAGAACGAAAATCGGATCAGAAATCACGATCAGAAATAATCGCGAAAAAATCCGACAAAAAGAAAAACTGACGAACAGATTAACGAATGAACGTTCGTTAACTGAAACTAAATGATGAAATCGTCCGTTAAAACGAACGAACGAGCGAACGCTCGCTAAATAGATAAACCGATAAAATAAACCGGGACGGCGGGGCGGCTACCTCGGTTTGGCTCCGGTGTGGCTTTGGCGGGGCTGCGGGGCGTCGTGGGGTGGCGGGGCGGCGGCGACGGGCGTCGGCGGCTGCGCAAGGTGGC